>NW_013667359.1:175050-187082 GCF_000517525.1 Limulus polyphemus | reverse complement strand
CGGGACGGGGTTTCGAACCCGCGACCCGCAGATTGCGAGTCGAGCGCCCTAATCACCTGGCCATGCCGGGCCTTCCAGGGTCTTGTCAAACATTCACTGCTTTACGTCTGCGGCTGTATGTGTCTGTTTAGCCATCACAGACTTAAAAAACAAGATTAACTATGCTTGCTTTTGTACTAACATCCCAGAAATATCGAAG
Organism: Limulus polyphemus; assembly: GCF_000517525.1. Taxonomy (NCBI): domain Eukaryota; kingdom Metazoa; phylum Arthropoda; class Merostomata; order Xiphosura; family Limulidae; genus Limulus; species Limulus polyphemus. The sequence goes on along the minus strand of NW_013667359.1, from coordinate 186,883 downwards.
AAACCAAAATAGTTACCCTAAATAATATTTTGAATACTTGATACTTGTACGTATATAAAGATGTGTAAGTTATGTAACTGAGAACAGCAAGTCTATAAGTCGCGCGAGAGGTTTAGAGTGCCGTAAGGCGAGTGCAAGTGACGTCAAAACAAACGATTCTACCGTGAAATCATGAACAACCTGTTTTAGTGACTTTAAACGATATAGCAAAAACCGCAACAAAATGACATCTCTTCAAAGGTTCCGTACAGGAGTAAACACTGTTTCCGCAATGAATTGGTTAATTTGTTGGTTTTGTCTTGTATCACACTCTTCTTGCTAAGTCACAAAAGGGTTTTATGCGCTAGTCGTCTATAATATAAAACTGATAGGCTTAAATAGAAGGTAGCTAGTCAACATCACCCACTGTCAACTTCTAGGCTACTCCAAATGAATAGTGGGAGCTGACCGTTACTCTTATAACTCGCAGTCCTAAACTGCAAGAGAAGGAATTTTCGGGATACGAGTCAAGGACCCTCGCATTCACAGTCCGACAATCACGAGGCTACTCTCGGCCTATGAAAGAAAAAAAACAGCTTAAGAGAAAGAATAAGACAAACAGAACACTTTAATGGCTTTTTTGTTTAGTTTTGTTGATAACGAGTACAACATCAAATAAAACGTTTTGTTGGTGTTCATATTTGTCGTTGATGTGACACTATTTAGTTTTGGCACCTGTTATTTGCATATTTCATATTTTTTATTAGTAAAGTCGTCTCTTTGTTTCACAAATAAAAACATTTCACCAGAGAGATCCTCCGGTAGGACAGCAGTAAGTTTACGGTCTTACAACGCTAAAATCCAAGGTTCGATTCCACGACGTGGACACAGCAGATAGGCTAAAAAAACACACGAGAGATCAGGAAATGGGGAGAAAAGAATTCTTTCTGTCGTCAAGACATGTGTGCTCGTCACTGCAAAAACCTTACAAAACCTAAAAAACGAAAATTTAGAGCAAAACAAAGGCAGAGGACGAATGTTCGCTAACTGCTTTTACTGACAAGAAACAAATTCCTCGAATCTAAAAACTAGCAACATCCAAAGAAAATAACCTAATGATTCTGTTAACAAGAATTACACGTGAAAAAAGGATTATAAGAAACCTTATTGCACCCAAAGTTAGGATAACATGAAAGCACCCATTTCACATAATACTAATAAACAATGTATTTGAGATATTTTATCAGTTGAACTCTGCATTTTCTTAGTGTTATTTGTGTCTCAAAAATATTGCCTGGTTGTCTCACTTTAAGTATTCCTAGATATAAAGTAAGAAGATATTAAGCTGTGTTTTTTTTTTTCTGTTACTATTAGATATATCGCGGTTAATGGGTGACATGATAAACAGGTGTCATTGTTTGCAGCGCTCACGGTTAATGAGTGACATGATATAAACAATAATTGTCTTCCTGTAGGTGTCGTGGATCAGAAGAAAGGACCTGCACGTGTTGACTGTGGGCCTTTATACATATTCCAGTGACCAGAGATTTCGAGTAATACACAGAGAGAACTCCGACGACTGGACACTACGAGTCAAATATCCTCAGAAAGAAGACACTGGCCAATATGAGTGTCAAGTCAGCACTGTACCAAAAATGAGCAAGTTTATCTACTTTACTGTTCTAGGTATGTGACACAGCCAAGCTCTGGCAGAACTATAATCAACCATCCATATTGAAACGACATAATCACTTAACTTGGTTTCATAAAAAATTACGCAAAACACGATGTTAAAATAATAAAACGTATTTTATTTAACTAACGTGTTCGATTATTCGAATATAACTCTTGTATGAATGACCTCGTAAAATATCATCATGGAATAATGGCAAAATCAATTAAATCCAAACTGCTAATAAAATTCCCCCGCTGCAAACAATGACACCTGTTTATCATATCACCCATTAACCGCGATCGCTGCAAACAATGACACCTGTTTATCATGTCACCCATTAACCGAGATCGCTGCAAACAATGACACCTGTTTATCATGTCACTCATTAACCGTGATCGCTGTAAACAATGACACCATTATGGTACACAACATGATATCATTTGTTACAGTGATATAATGGGTCGAGTTCTTTCAGCTCAAGTGATGAACTCAGACCATGTTTTCCATAGCTGATATTTTACAAAGCACGTTAGTGAACTAAAATGTGTTTGATTATCTTACCATCGTGTTTTCCAAGTATACATATGTATTTAAACGAGGAGAGAGAACAACGTAATTAAACGTCGTTTCATAAACGTGAACAACATTCTTGTCGTATAAAATAACTTATTATCAGGCTATTTCCCATAACCTTAAATAACTATAACATTCTAGCGCATTATCATACAAGATAAAAACAATCAGGTCGGGAGCTGCACACTTTATTAAACGTAATTCTGAGAACAAGTTTATAAAAGTTTGTTATAATAATACATAACAAGTACTTTCAAACTAAAAACTATGTTATGTCAGGGTGTAGTTACGAGATAGTCACGTGTTAAGAACGAAACACGTTAACAACAACGGCAACATTATTGTTAACATCAATAATGTTGTGAGGTAGTTCCCTGTTAACAACAAGAACGATATGGGATAGTTCCATGTTGACAGCAGGATAATTGCGGGGTAGTTGCATGTTAACAACGGGCCGTTGCAGTGTAATTCCATGTTAACAGCAGGCCCGATTCGGGGTAGTTTCATAATAAGAGCCAGCTGTATTAACAATTCGTCTTAAGATAGAAAACTTCGGATCAACTAATAGTTTTGAGACAACCCATCTAAAAGCAGAAGATCTACGTTAAAGCTACAGACGCTAATTGAAGACGTAAGGGAACCGATCGAAGCCTGGATGTAGTTATAAATCACATCCATTGTCTATCGTTCATAAATTTAATATGTTAGAATTATCTCAACGGAAAACGCCCTGACATTAGCAGGGTAACGAGAAACTAAGCAAACACGTGCTCTTAACCTATATCTTTACTGCCAAAAATGGCATTGTACCGATACCGAGATGAAACTGAACATTTCATAGTTGTTTTGGAATTAAAAAACAACAACATTTTATTGCTCTAAAGTTACGAACTTTAAATAATGTTATCTTCACAAAAAACACTAGTGCTTGAGTAATATTACGATTTTTGTCCAAGGAAGATAGGTTTAACTTGATCAGAATGAGTCCAGATTGACATAACTCATTAGAGCTGCACAACCATATATAATGCTTAAGTATGTACAGACATCAAACAAAAACATATAGTGTTGTTCATTCGTAAACCAAGCTTTATTCACTAATTATTAATAAAAACCTTTAAAATCGCATACTGTTGCAATTAATAAAATAAGGCAAGAACTATCAGTCCATTCCCCTGTGCTCTAAAGGAGTCCATGTTTTCTTACTAATTGCTAATTAGAGAAACGTTTGATAGCTAATATTATAACTGCTTGTTCTCTACGTCATTCCAGTGTTTTAATAGTTGAATACGTTTTGAATATCAAAAGAGGGTTTGTTTGTTTGTTTTTGAATTTCGCGCAAAGCTACACGAGGGCTGTCTGCGCTAGCCGTCCCTAATTTAGTAGTGTAAAACTAGAGGGAAGGCAGCTAGTAATCACCACCTACCGCCAATTCTTGGGCTACTCTTTTACCAACGAATAGTGGGATTGACCGTCACTTTTTTACGCCCCACGGCTGAAACAGCGAGCATGTTTGGTGTGACGGGGATTCGAACCCGCGTCTCGCAGATTGCAAGTCGATCGCCCTAACCACCTGGCCATGCCGGGCCTAATTAGAAAATGTCACTTCTGAAGAAACAAGAAATTGTGTGATACTTGCAAGTTTAATTTAGAGATTTAAATATTCTAGATATATTCACTAATTCCATGTGTTTTAATAACGATTGACGTCTAAGTTAAAAAAACAAAAACAAAGTAATTTCTATGCCGAAGGACATATCCTGAAAAATATTTAATCAATGGAATATGCGATTTGTAATATATTGTTTGCAGTAACAATAGTTGAAAAAATATTATGTTCACATGCTATGCCGTCCATAGATGGCGCTAAGGTCATTTTTAGAACCATAATTAAATGCGCGAAAAAAATATATTACAGATTGAGTACATTGTATTAAGACGATTTTGGTGCAACACTACGTCGTTATAGTCCGCGTGGCTACGTTCGGGTATGCTTTATATGCATAGTTTCCATTACAAAAGGTTTCGTCGTAAGAATGTCATGACCAAAGCACGTCAACACTCTCTGTATTGCTTTTATAATCCATCTACTTTACGAAATAGGAAAACAATGACTTTCCAGCTCTTGTTTCACAGCTATATCGCACAGAAATCCATAGGCGCTGCGTCCAGCAACTTGATAGGTAAATTTTCATATGGATTTATATAAATACTCATTTAATTCACCAACTGTTTAAGGTATGTGATGGTAAGTACGACTAGAAGCCTTATCTTGTTAATCGATATCCTGTTGGCCTCGTTTCTGTATAAAGATACTACTTCTCTGAGATACATATCATCCAGAACATTGGTGCCTGATAGCAAAACAGGGTTCACCTTGACCTTTGTTTCCACTCTCCTTATCCCTAACCTGTCCCTGGCACAATATCCATGGATGATTGTTAGCCCGTCGAGTGTCACCAGTGGGTCACATCTCCACCTCCCTGGTTAGCTGGCATTAGAATCGCACGAGTTCTTACCCGGTTCTTCTTATGGATATTTGAAAACGACCGGCCGAGTTCTGCTTACTGTTCACTTCTATTCGTTTTTTTTTTCTGGATTCCTGGCCAACTTGGTATTCGTGGGAACAAGCTTTTGACACCGCAACTAAATCCGTCTGCTCTGGCGTTGTCCCAGCCATACCTGTCTACAAACCTATCATCAAGGCACGGCTTCACAGAAGTTGACAGTCACTTTTTTCAGATAAAGCCTTCTTTTGTAGTTTGGCTGTCTAGTTTCCCTAAGGACCAGAGAGAAGATGTCTTGTTCAGGCTATGCACTCGCCACAGTTTCATAACTCATGGCTTTCTTTTAGAAAGGTCGGTCCGCCAAAGTATGGAGAATCTGACACCCAAGTTACAATTGTACACCTTCTCTTCGCTATGATTACCAGCGCCGACGTCATTTTAGAGATATTTTTTTCTCGGTACTTACCTCTGTTGTTGGACAGTGTAATTGGCGACGGTGACACTGACCAGAATGATCGTATTTTTAGCTTTTTACGGGCCATTAGGCATTTTAAGTCTATTTAATTTTTTAATCCTGTTTCAAAACAAACAAACAAAATTGACACGTATTGGTCTATTTTTTATATTTTGTACACTTTTAAATAATTCACATATATTTTAACTTTTTTTTCTTATTAGTATACTGTTTAACGCAGATAGCACTTTTGCTTTGCGCCATTAAATCCACAACCAACCACAACAACAAACCCCCCACCTCTATTCCTGGATATGTCGTGGAAACAATTGGCGTGTACGTGACTTGTGTTGCTTTTCCTACATGGTTATGTTGCATACTATCGCCTAGGGCATGTGGACGGCTTTTACCACTGACCTTTATGTTCAGGGATGCTCACCTGTAACAAGACTTCACTTTGATTTCTACTGCTGGGGTACGACTTGTTGCAAGTGTCTTTCTGGATGATCCTATAGCCCTAAGTTGCTCCGTATTACTTTGTTTTCCAATGCCGTTAAATACCAGGGATATCCCGTTTTGGAAATGTTAAGTTCCTGATCTTAACACATTTTTATTGATCTGCGTGCAAGTATATTTTGCGTCAGAAAGGTTATTATACACTTTTCCCCAAAGCGATTAATGTTTGGTGGCAGCACACTACCTACAAAATGTAAAACAATGTAAAAATGTGTTCTGATACGTTCAGTCCCACTAAATCTGTATATTGGCTTCGGTTGTCATGGGATTTGCTGAATGGTATATTTAAAATCGTTCTAATATTATGTGTTCAACACTTTGTATGTCTCCAGTATCAGGTATTAGTTTAAACGAGTTTTTGCAAAAACTTTAACTTGTTATATAGAATTAATACGTTAATTATGACATAATTAAAGACAGACGCGTTTAAGGCTCTGTTGGTTATATTTGAAACATGTAAACATATGTTTATCAAAACTGATGTATGTGTTCTCATAACAAAAACTATGTACTAAGCGAAATCTACACAATAATAAAAGTAATTATAAAATCTCATAGAGCTTAATGAATTAAGAGAAATTTCAATAAGATAAAATAAAAAGATAAAGTAATGAACATCTTTCAAAATACCAAAATAGTTAATGAAGAAAATCACAAAACTAGATAAGTATTAAGGATTTTTGTTTGCATGTTTTTTTTTTTTTTTCTTAAGCACTCTACTCACTGCAGAGACCGAGCCCCAACTTTTAGCATTGGTAAGCACTTAATACTGAACCGTGGGGGTAAAAGTAGTACTGAAGAGGACAACTTAAATAAAACTTAATAACCAAATTGGAACAGCTATAAGACTAAACAAATACTAAAGTAAGTGTAAACACTTTAATAAAATGTAATAAAACAATGGGAACAGTTATAAAACTGAACAAGCACTAAAGTAAGTGTAAACACTTTAATAAAATATAATAAACCAATGGGAACACCTATAAAAACTAAACAAGTACTAAAGTAAGTGTAAATACTTTAATAAAATGTAATAAACCAATGGGAACACCTATAAAACTAAACAAGTACTAAAGTAAGTGTAAACACTTTAATAAAATGTAATAAACTAATGGGAAGACCTATAAAACTAAACAAGTACTAAAGTAAGTGTAAACTCTTTAATAAAATATAATAAGATAATGGGAACACGTATAAAACTAAACAAGTACTAAAGTAAGTGTAAACACTTTAATAAAATGTAATAAACCAATGGGAACACCTATAAAACTAAACAAGTACTAAAGTAAGTGTAAGCACTTTGATAAAATGTAATAAACCAATGGGAACACCTATAAAACTAAACAAGTACTAAAGTAAGTGTAAACACTTTAAGAAAACATAATAAGATAATGGGAACACGTATAAAACTAAACAAGTACTAAAGTAAGTGTAAACACTTTAATAAAACATAATAAGATAATGGGAACACGTATAAAACTAAACAATTACTAAAGTAACTGTAAACACTTTCATAAAATGTAATAAGTCAATGGAAACACCTATAACACTAAACAAGTACTAAAGTAAGTGTAAACACTTTAATAAAATGTAATAAACAAATGAGGACTTTTATAAACTAAATAGTCCCCCAGTGTCACAGCCGTATGTCTGCGGACTTACAACGGTAGAATCCTGATTTCGATACCCGTGGTGGACAGAGCACAGATAGCCTATTGTGTACCTTTGTGCTTAATTAGAAACAAACAAACAATAAACTAAATATTACTAGACCAACTCGATAATTCTTTGTAATTAATCAAATGATTACTTGTAGACATCACAAGCATAATGCTAGACAGCCAATCGGGAAAGTGCCATAAAAGTAAGTAAGTAAGGAGATAAGCTACAATTATTCATTATAGCTTCATTTAACAAATAATAGAGGAAATATAGAATCTATAAGTCTAAAAAATTAGTAAACTGAATTAAAAATCAATCAAATAGTCAACTCAGACGTCAATAAAATATAAAGATTATAAAAACGTGCGAATTTAATAGAATAATGTTAAAAAATAACTTTCGATTTTGAGAGCCCCTCCCAGAACATTCATCATGTGATGACGCTGGTACTAATCATTGTTTTTATCAAAGGTGTTATGGCTGGTATGATGACGAATCTTCTCAGAAAAAAACATCAAAGTGTTATTTATTGAATATTTTATTTTGATAATCCAGTTTTTTTCATTTGTTTCTTTAAAGAAGCCCCCCAGTGGCACAGCGGTATGTCTGCGGACTTACAACACTAGAATACGGGTTTCGATACCCGTGGTGGGCAGAGCACAGATATCCCATTGTGTAACTTTGTGTTTAATTACAAACATTAATTCACGTACTCAAAAATAAAAAAACATAAAAGTATCATAAATTATTCAGAGTTGAAGAAGGCGTAATATTCTCTAAGGGTATAATAAATATATTTTCTTTACATAATGTGACTTTTACTACACAATACAATAACAGTAGTAACGCGTTCTAGTCTATTAGCTTTTCGCTGGTAGCTTCTACAGTGCTGAAGTGGTTGCTAAAATCTACGTAATAAACACCCGGAAATAAAACTACGGCAAGCAAAAGGCATAAAACTCTAAGATATTCGAATAAGCATGTATAATTCGGTTAAATAAATATTTTAGGAACGCTTTATTCCTCTCGTATCTTAAGACTCACCGGATATTAGAAGTACTTGCTGTTTGCTGTAGAGCTATAAAGAACGAATCTTAAAATAAATATTAAAAACTGAAGATAAAGAAAAACTCATATAGCTACGAAAGAGACATCAAAAACAGTTTCTGGTTCTAAGTTCCAGGTTACTCAATCAACCTGAGGAATGAAATATCAAACTATGAAGTTTTACACATCATAGTTCATCTTCCAAGTAGTAAGCCTTCGGTGGCTGAGCTTCATAAGCTTGGGGCTTACTTATATGGCGCTAAAATTAGGGGCTCGATTCCTGCACTGTGGACAGTACAGTTAGCCTATTATTCAGCTTTGCCCTTAACAACAAATAAACGAACGTTAAAGTATTATACCTTCTACTTTATTATTCAAGAAGAAATTATCGAAACAAAAATACACACAAACGAAACATCATTCATACAACATTTTAATAATATTGAATAATTATGTTACTATTAAGTCCCTCAAACTTCAAGCGTTAGCTTACGTTTTTAGATTATAATCAAAATGAATTGGAATTTAACCTCTAGTTCTCTCCAAATTAACTGAAACTCAGGATATGTAATGATTAGTTGATAAAACTTAAGTAGTGCAAGGAATGTTTAGCCTAAATTAAACGATAACTTGTGTTGTTTCGAACTCAACTTGATATTAAGTGAGGTAATATGAACTAAAATTCAGTCATATTCTCATACAAAGCTCCTAAAGTCTTAAATATCTAAGTACCACAACGATTACTTATTCTAAAATAAGATGTGTATAAATATATGTTTATAGGTATAAAGCATAATTAGAGAGAGAGAGAGCTCTACGAAACATTGACAAAAATATTAATTATGTTAATTCATCAGCAGTTGTTTGTTAATTTGGGCTTTTTGTTCTTTAACAACATTTTTATTGTCACTATCTTCCTCTTTGATGTTAGATTTGTGACAGTTATAGATAACATTACTTCCCTCTATATATTTACGACTTGTCTATATAGCTACATTGCACAAAAATAATAAAATATTTCCTAAGCCTATTTGACATTATATATTTCTTCCATTTAAACATGCTTGCCGGTTTAAGCAAAGGGTTAATCGCACTTCATAAAAACTACTTACGCATGCTAATGCAGAAAGTGTCGACGTAGATGCAAGGAGTGGCACTATGAAAAACATAATTAGTATGTAAATGTCTGTACTCCACAGCAAATTCTCCTCCATTGGATAGTGGAATACCGCCATGAATAGACTTTTATCTGAAGTTTTATTCATGCTCTTTTCTGACAAAGGATATTCATATAAACAGATCGTTGAAAGACGTAAAGATACATTTTTAAGAACGAATCTTTCAGTCCTGTATATGAAAGTAGAAAACCAGCACAAAATAGCGCTTAGAACAGGATAATCTAAGCCAATCTGGAGTAACACTTTCATTCGCAAAATAATGTATATGGTTATCATAGTGAACCTTCCGATCCAAATGCCATTGTATTGAAATTGGGAATATTTCCTGGTATCATTATCAAGATAATAAACACAAAAGTTACAATAACTACGCTTCGAAATCAACGACTAGTTTATAGGAAAGACGGACGAAGAAACTGGAATCCCATTCGACCATATATTTGACAAGTTCTCTAATACACCTCCAGTATACTTCTAATACACCTTCAGTATACTTCTAATACACCTTCAGTATATTTGTAATACACCTCCAGTATACTTCTAATACACCTCCAGTATATTTCTAATACACCTCCAGTATACCTCTAATACACCTCCAGTATACTTCTAATACACCTCCAGTATACTTCTAATACACCTCCAGTATATTTGTAATACACCTCCAGTATACTTCTAATACACCTCCGGTATACCTCTAATACACCTCCAGTATACTTCTAATACACCTCCAGTATACTTCTAACAAACCTCCAGTATACTTCTAACACACCTCCAATATATTTCTAATACACCTCCAGTATACTTCTAATACACCTCCAGTATACTTCTAATACACCTCCAATACGCTTATGTGCTTTTGAACTATTTAAACACGAGTTTTGAAACTGATGATCATGTACAGTGGAGGATATTTAGAAATGCTATCCTGCACAGAAATTTGTTACAATTGAAACCGCTTCGTCTGGCAGTAGTGCGTAATCTTCACTGTCGTTAACAATGAATAACGCAGATAAACTTTTACTGGGACTTCAGGTATATATATTAACAAAGTAGCCACAATGAGGTGATGCTGACACGACAACCTTTTTAACCTAGTTAATGAACAAGGCATAAACTCCTGGTTCAGTTATAAGTTTTAGTTAGCGTAAATTAATTGGAATACTTCTGAATATAACAGGGAATTAAAATAGGAATGTCATTTTCAAATGAATATAGTCTAAAAGGTCTAATGTTTTCAGTGAAAATCACTTTTGAATGCAAATTACTTTCACACTACCCTTAAATTGCTCATTAAGAATACTTAATCAGTGGTGTTTTAAATATCTGTCTTTTGTCACTCTTAAGCCACAATCTTTCATTCAGTACCATCATAACTCATTAGATGGGTGGATAATAGAGTTGATAAGAACTAACATTTATATATGGAGAACAAGAATTCTAAAGCTACGCTTTGAACGCCGAAAGCTTAAGAAGCTTTGGAAACCAGTAGGACTAATATGTTTGATAAAAATGGCGTTTTGATTCAGTTGATGTGTGTGAGATTAATGTATGTCACACCTATTGATGATATAAATGTAGACTTCCATCAAGATGTTCCCTGTAGAAAGAACTTCGTAAGATGGGTAATAATTTTTACGTTTTCACATGAAAAACTGATACATCTTGGCATTTTTCTTTTAAGGCTGAGGAAACCGACTGAAAGACCAGCGAACCGGAACGTTTCATCTGAGTGCGTCCACAAGAGAGATGAAAAACTTTATTCTTCTGTACCAACCGAGATTGAATTTTTGTTCCACCTTTTTAACATTCACAACCAACTTCTTTGATATCACTCTATTAGAAGGGTAAAGATGGAAGTAAACCGGATTTCAGTTGCTGAAAATCACATTTATATTAGTTGTATATGAACATTTGGAACTAGCCTTTATTAGTATTACTATTTCATAATTACATTTACATTCAAATCTTATGGAAACTTTATTAGCGTTCAGTAAAAATAATACAAAATCTCATATAAAAACAGACACTTATGTTACTCACACTATGAAAACAAGAAGTGAAATTTGTCGAATGTATCACTTATGTTTAGGATCAATGAAAAAGGTAACGGGAGGGCTATATGGCCTGGGCCTCAAGCTCAAAGGGGGTCTCAAATTCATACATGCTATTGTTTTGCATTTGTTAAGTTTTGCGACTTGTTTTTTATATGGCTCCTAATCAGACCAAAATGTGACACACACCC
>NW_013667359.1:169015-174179 GCF_000517525.1 Limulus polyphemus | reverse complement strand
CAAAATGTGACACACACCCTCACACTATAAAGACAATAAGTGAAGTTTGTAGAATGTCTCACACTATAAAGACAATAAGTGAAGTTTGTAGAATGTCTCACACTATAAAGACAATAAGTGAAGTTTATGATATCTATCTGTTGAATTCATGTCTAAATGAAAACGAACTGATGTCCATTTGATTTAGAAGTAAATATTTGATCAAGTTTCGTTTAGAGGGTAAACATCATAACACTCTTATCCATTTTCCCAAACTTTATCGTTTTCTGGTGAGTACGCTTTATCATTCAGAATTATCAGATCTAAATCTTGATCTAATGATACAAAAATATGGGGAATGTCATATGTATAATTTCTGTCTAACAGAAAATATTATATCTAATAGACTGTGGGAGCCTCTGACATGTTAATAAACTTTAGGAGATCTGACGTTCAAAGAGTATGATTTGCTGAAATTCTTTCGGTTTTATGTTTAGTAGTTTCAACGGTAGGATTAACTTAAATAAGTTATCCTTGAATGTCATAAATATATTTTTTTTTAGGTTTAAGATTCCGTGCTTATTTCAATTACGACGACAGTTACAAATCCTGCAGCTGACCAACAAATAACTGGAAAATCAATTTGCAATGAATAATAGCTTGCTTAACAGACTGAATTTGTAAAAAAACATTTCTTACACACACAATGATTATCTTCAACAACCATGCATTAAAGCTGAAAAAGACGAAGAAATGGTTGCAAAGCGAGTGGTTAAGATACTTAAAATCATTTGGGGTAAATTAAAAATAATTTCTTTGTAATACGAATGCTTGATCAATAAAATAACAAAATACAAGACACTTTGAACAGGTTTAGAGACAAGCAGACTAAGATCACTAGAAACTATTTCTCGAACTTTGAATGACGTAAAAGTTCATGCAACATGTGATAGCTGTTAAGAATCATGTATATCCGAAAGTTATGTAAGATTAGTTTCACTGATTCGAGAGTTATGTAAGGTTAGTTTACTGATTCGAGAGTTATGTAAGGCTACTTTACTGATTCGAGAGTTATGTAAGGTTAGTTTACTGATTCAAGAGTTATGTAAGGTTAGTTTACTGATTCGAGAGTTATGTAAGGTTAGTTTACCGATTCGAGAGTTATGTAAGGTTAGTTTACTGGTTCGAGAGTTATGTAAGGTTAGTTTACTGATTCGATAGTTATGTAAGGTTAGTTTACTGATTCGATAGTTATGTAAGGTTAGTTTACTGATTCGAGAGTTATGTAAGGTTAGTTTATTGATTCCAGAGTTATGTAAGGTTAGTTTACTGATTCGAAAATTATGTAAGGTTAGTTTACTGATTCAAGAGTTATGTAAGGTTAGTTTACCGATTCGAGAGTTATTTAAGGTTAGTTTGCTGATTCCAGAGTTATGTAAGGTTAGTTTACTGATTCGAGAGTTATGTAAGGCTAGTTTATTGATTCCAGAGTTATGTAAGGTTAGTTTACTGATACGAGAGTTATGTAAGGTTAGTTTACAAATGGGATAAATGGGAATGTTTTCTTAATTAGCAGGTACACATAAACAAAAAGAAAATCGAACCATTAGTATTCTAATTGTCAGAGAACAGTAAGTGTTCTAACGACAGATAAGCTGGGCTTATTGACACGAGTGATATGATCGGTAATAAAACACTAGCTTAACAATGGGTTTCTTAGCTACTCAAGAATCAGTTTGTTTGTTTTCTGAGGTTCGCACAAATTTACACAAGAAGTATCTGCGCTATCCGTCCCTAATTTTGAACTTACAGATGGAAGGCAGCTTGTCAACAAGATCCACTGCCAACTATTTACCTATTATAATCGAATATTAAGTTTTGACAGTTTCTCTTATAACACAAAGACAGCCCAAAAGTGTAAGAATATAAACAAAAGAAAACGTATTGAATGGGATTTCAATAAGTTTAAAATAACGTATTTTCAATAGTTCACACGTCTGATTTATGCTATTGACATTTACTAAGTATATCTTTAGAAACGATATATCTAAGTATCTTAATTCGTACACTTTCTAATACAATTATATTTGGCTAGCGTAAGGTAAAAAACTAATCACATACAAATATCTCAGTAAAAGATAAATGCCATGTAATTAACTTCAGTTTTAACGAGCGTTACTTGATGCAGTGCTAATCCTTATTAATTTTCACCGAGTTAAGAAAATCTTGCTAATTTATTTTCTATAAAAAATTCTCTGCAAATTACACTGAAGTTTTCTCCTCATTTATTACAAGAATTAATATAAAAATTATCCTATTTATAAAAAATCACGTTAATGCTAAAATTAATAAGTTGGTAAGCAAAAACACATTTACTCTTATTGATCCAGTATATATTCATGAAAAACTATCTTTCACAAATTAACAGTGATTTCAAAGTAAAAAAAAACAACAAAAAACGAATCAGAGTGTATTTAAAAATGTACATTTCATGGTCTTTCACAGAAAAAACAAACAAACTTGGTGAAATTTTATTTTCGTTACTAAACTAACTATATAATCCAATAGTTAATCCTTTGGTTGATGGAGAAAACAATTAAAAATAATTGATGCCTTTTAAAAACTCTTCTTTACCAGTCATTTAGTAGAAATAACGCACCATTTTTAGTTCAATATTTATAAGTTTACTTTACTGTAAGTTGGGGTAACAGAAGACAAACCAAACAAACGAAGATAAAATGTTCTAGTTAAGTTTTATATTTTGTTTGATATTTTATTAAATTATTGAATGCTCAGTACTAAATAGGCTGAAATTCAGCTGCTTCTTTTGTTCAGAGAGCATACATTTTCCTCCTTTGATTTTAATTAACTATTTTCATTACAGATTGAGTTACTGATACACTGACTGAAATAGCTTACACTTTATCTACGTAAAGTAACATCGATTCAGACTGCTTAGATGATTAGAAGCCTGTTGTTCGCTTACGGTATGAATTAACCTACAATTTTCTTACAGTACATGTTAAACTAATTTGAATGCTACCTATTTAACAGACTAAAATTATCAAGATTCCACATGATTTGTAATTATTTAAATTTTATGTGACTGACTTAGTGAAAAACCTGTTTTTGATAACGAAAAAATCTTTATTTCTTCTTGATTTATATAAGAATACGTTCAGGTGTTTACAGAACTTGAACTTTAGTTTGCCTTGTATATTGAAATAGTGTGTATTTTGCCTGATTTTACATGATGGAAGGACTTAAATACTATAGCAACTGGATTCTTTAAAACCATATTTTTAGTTTTAAAATGACCATCAGTCATTATACAGAAAGATGCTGAGCTCTGAGATTTATTCTAAAATAATCAGCTATTCATTACCTGCTGATCCATCAGATGAAACGTTGACAAACCAATAGATGACATTTGCTGAACTCTGAGATGTAATTTAGAATAACAAATAACGCCATCTGCAGAACCCCATATTCTAATTTGAAAGAAATCAAGAATCATTTTCTTACTGAACCATCATTTGTAATTCAAGATTACCAAGTAATATTAGTTTTTAACGCTCTTCTGGACAGTCAATTGTGGTTTGAAATAATCAAGTAACTGATGCTTCCAGGACTATTAACTATAACCGAAGATTACTAGATAATCATATTCAGAACAATCACGTGTGATTTAAAGTAGTCAATTGACTAGTGCTTTCTGGACAATCAACTGTGGTTTGAAATAATCAATAATCTTTCTAATTTCCAGAAAGTCATTGTTAGCTGATGTATCCCTTGCATGTAAAAGCTTAAGTTCCTCTTGAAATCCTGATGCCATTCCCCGCAGTTTACACTTCTCTTTATCTATTGCCTCTACTTTAATTAATTAGGATAGCCTCCAATCTACAAACTCTATATGCAAATTGAACATCTTCACTGGTAGCTTCCTTAAAAGTACATACCAGTTCCGAGTTCCCAACTAAAATCCACTCATTGTACCCATCACACCTAACAGATTGTGAACGCTTAACTCCTACAGTAGTCTCAACTATTTTAATTGTAGTCTGGAAATAAATACTCAATATCACTAGCCTATTGCCAATATTGTTAAGCGTAACGTTTGAGAATCACATATATTACAGTTCTTTATCACTAATTTTATAGAAATGACAAATAACTGGTCTTTACAATATTTGATGTTTACTACTACTAGTAATGATACAATATATTTAGCTTGATTTATAACATACCTATAAGCGAAATCTAAACTAATGGATCTAAAGACAAATCAACAAGTTAATCCTTAAAGCACGAAGATACAATGAATTAATCTTTAGGTTGTACTTGTATAATAAAACAATGTATTTAACCTGTTTTACGATTTGCCAGTAAGTTAAATTATAACTAAGCCTGAAGTACCGTTACACACCCGAAGCCTAATCTTACGTTGTAGTACAAGTAACACCACTAAGCTCTAATATAAAACTTTAACCTTCCTATTTTTATTTACCAATCTTACTAAATCTGGTTATTCTCTTGTTATTTACCCCAAATTATTACAAATGATAATACTGAATAATAACTGTGTTATAGCTATATGAGCTGTATTTCAAAGTTTGGAATTAGGAGAATATAATACTGAATTAAAATTATGTTATTTCCCTGAAGGGGGCCAAAGACTCACTTGTTTTAACCACTCGCATCAGTATACACTAGTATTTTGTCTGTCAGTCAGTCAATAGAAACTAAAATGGTGTCACATAAGAGACGCTTAACGTTGCACTTTGTACTGTCGTGACGTCAGTAAAACGTACGCATGCCATGATTCATGAGAAATATTATGCATTCTGTCGGTTACAACACAGCATGACATATGATCTTAAAAAGCAAGAAATAAAAATATTTGTTACTCTTAATTTTAGTTTTATTTTCTCTTGAAACAGAGTATCCTGTTTCTGAGACCCTGCGGAAGCGGATCTAGTAACTATCTCAGCAATCAACTGAACTGTTGTATGCAAAATAAGATGTAGCAACACTTGTGACAATACTTATAGAAGATCGTTCCCCTCTTCTGTCATGAAACAAAATAAATACCTATTTATCCCTATTAAACCAGTCACTAAAGAAATTTGGGATTTTCAACATTATTACTTGTCCCACTAAGCCTGATGGACCGGCATGGCCAAGT
>NW_013667359.1:163969-168015 GCF_000517525.1 Limulus polyphemus | reverse complement strand
TAGTGGATAGACTTGTATGCAACACGAAGTACATTGTGTGTGTAGTAGATCAACTTGTCTGTTACATGGAGTGCATTATGTGTGTGGTAGATCAACTTGTCTGTTACATGGAGTACATTGTGTGTGTGGTAGATCAACTTGTCTGTAACATGGAGTGCAGTGTGTGTGTGGTAGATCAACTTGTCTGTAACATGGAGTGCATTATGTTTGTGATAGATCAACTTGTCTGTTACATGGAGTGCATTATGTGTGTGGTAGATCAACATGTCTGTGACATGGAGTACATTATGGGTGTGTGGTAGATCAACTTGTCTGTGACATGGAGTACATTATGTGTGTGGTAGATCAACATATCTGTAACATGGAGTGCATTATGTGTGTGGTAGATCAACTTGTCTGTAACATGGAGTATATTATGTGTGTGGTAGATCAACTTATCTGTAACATTGAGTACATTATGGGTGTGTGGTAGATCAACTTGTCTGTGACATGGAGTGCATTATGTGTGTGGTAGATCAACTTGTCTGTAACATGGAGTGAATTATGTGTGTGGTAGATCAACTTATCTGTAACGTGGAGTGCATTATGTGTGTGGTAGATAAACTTGTCTGTAACATGGAGTGCATTATGTGTGTGGTAGATCAACATGTCTGTAACATGGAGTGCATTATGTGTGTGGTAGATCAACTTGTCTGTAACATGGAGTACATTATGGGTGTGTGGTAGATCAACATGTCTGTAACATGGAGTACATTATGTTTGTGGTAGATCAACTTGTCTGTAACATGGAGTGCATTATGGGTGTGTGGTAGATCAACATGTCTGTAACATGGAATACATTATGTTTGTGGTAGATCAACTTATCTGTAACATGGAGTGCAGTGTGTGTGTGGTAGATCAACATGTCTGTAACATGGAGTGCATTATGTGTGTGGTAGATCAACATGTCTGTAACATGGAGTACATTATGTGTGTGGTAGATGAACTTGTCTGTAACATGGAGTGCATTGTGTGTGTCGTAGATCAACATGTCTGTAACAGTGCGATCATATAGTAGATTGATTTATATAACACAGTACGATCATGTGGTTGACCGACTTGTCTAACAGAGTGCTCATGTAGTGGATCAACTTACATGTAACACAGTGTACTTATGAAGTGGGTCGACATGTGTGTGTTAAACGGAATGCTTATATTGACATTTTAATACTTAAGATAAAACAATTATCTTAGCAGCAAGCAAATAATTAACATTATCAATTAATTAACCTCAAATTATTTTCCCTATAAAGATATGCGTGCTATTTTTCTAGTAGGATTATAAACTGAATTAACTTCAAAAGTTTTTTTTTTTAGGCATAAGTTATTTTAAGAATAGAATCTTTGGCTGATAGGTTGTTATGTATAATTAAAATAATTATGTATGTCGAATAACATCGATACGCTGAAAGCTCACGTGACTGCAATGGGAAAGAATTAAATTGTTTTGTGTGATTAATACGCTGTATTATATGGTTCGTCTTGGTCTAAAATGTTTAAAGTATGATTGGGATACCTCAGATTTGGACGACAATCTAATGTATCGTCTTTATCCAATTTAAGAAATGTCTTGTTTTATGTGGTATATACTGACGTAATTTCTGTTCTGAAACAGAACGAGATTGAAAAAAGCTCATCTTCTTTTTTCTTTCAAAAAAAAAGCCTATAGAGATCTCGATTAGGATCCTGTATGTAACAAGGATGGAATAAAAGAAGAGGTATTACATGACTACAAGAAGCTGAAAATCTGTTCACAGCATTGATAGTATGTTGAGAAGAGCGCTAGTCTGATCGATTACTATCTCCGGAAATCTCAGACATTAGTTTCTATTCGGAAACTCAAGTTGAAAATTTACTAAGGAAAATACTACCGTTATAATAAATTTCCTCTTCATTTTATAGTTTAGCGTTATTTTAATCAGTCGGGAGCAGTTATTTCTTACTTTTTTGCTACTTCACGTCATAGACGTGAACTATGATCTTGACCTTATGCACATTTTCACTCTTTGTTTGTAAAGTTGTTCATTTTTAACTAATATTGCCCCCCCCCCCTAGTGGCACAGTGGTATATCTGCGGACTTATAACGCTATAAACCAGGTTTCGATACCCGTGGTGGGCAGAGCACAGATAGCCCATTGTGTAGCTTTGTGTTTAACTTCCAACAAACAAACTTAACTAATATCCCTTTCGTAGTAACATGTGATTGGGTTTATTAGAATTGTAAGTAATGACAAGTTTACACTACGGTTCAACAAGATAAAACGTTGTTCGTTTCTATTGTTGAAAATCAAAACGTATATCAGTTTCAACATGCGTGATATCAAACAATGTTCTATATAACTTTTGTTTCGATCACGGGCTCACGCTTTTGCGGTGGATGTGATAAAAAAATGAAAATTTATTAACCGGGCCTGACTTCGAATAAACTAAGTTAGTAAAATCCGTGTTGTTCCTTTACAGGACACATAAAGCCGGTATTTACGAATTACGGTTCCAATGGAACAACCGCCCTGGACGGGATGCCAGTCCATCACAGATTAACCCCCATCTAACAGATAGGTACCCATTATACAGCTGGGTATAATGGAACAATTGGGGTAAAGTGTTTTGCTCAGATACCCAATAGCATGATACGGGTCAACCTCAAACCCGCATTCTTCTGACTATGAGTCCAAAGCGCGAAGATATTGAGTCACACTGCCCCTGAGGTTCACCTCCAAAACCGAAACTAAATCTCCAGTTGTCGCTACAACTAACTCACCTCCAAACCCACTCTAAATCCACATTTGTCACTACAACTAAAGTTCAGCTCTAAACCTAAACTAAATCCACATTGTCACCAAACTAAGGTTTATCTTGAAAACCTATACCAAATCTACTTTTGCCGCCACAAGTAAGACTCTTCTCCAAACCCAAACTTAAATCAAATCACTACAACTAAGGCTTACCTCCGAAACCCAACTAAATCCATGTTTGTCATTAGAACTAAGGCATTTTTAGGTGATCAGGTCCCACTTGTAAGAGTTGAAATGTCATAAAAAGTATTACAGTTTTAGCTACCAACTTGAAGCTGCGTTATTGAAGGATATTTTGAGCCTTGAATAATCTCTAAAAAAAAATTCTTAAATCCGCATTTGTCACCACAACCAAACTTTATTTCGAAAATACAAACCAAAAACCACATTTGTCACCAAATTTACTGCCCACCTCGAAAACCCAAACTGAAGTTCACATTTGTTACCACAACTAAAAACACTTTCAGCAAAACAAGACTAAAGTCAGTATTTGCTACCACAAACTAAAGTCTATATTTTTCACGACATTCAAGGCTTACTTACAAAACCCAACAACGAAAATACACATTTTCGCCACTTGCAATATCTACATACATCATATCACACGAGTTCTTAAACTAATATTTCATTTTCTAGGAAGGATGATAAATAAATATTATACTATTAGTTTGAAACAGACAGACATAATATTATATTACAACAGATGTTAAGAGACATTGCTTAGCAAAAAACCATATGATCATTTGGAAACTATAATCTTGAGCTCGCCTTTCATGAACCCAGGTTCAACATATATATAAATAATATTACTACTATCTCCCCCCCCCAAAAAAAACCACTAAAACTTTTTAATGACGTAAGAATGGGTTGTCATTTTGACCTCAACACAATTACTTGGGGTTTAAGCAAAAAATAAACAAATCAGTATATCCAAACCATTGTAGTACCAATGGAATGTAATTAACGGTTACAAATTATTCATGCTAAATCAAGATAGTTGAAAGTAGCTACTTAGCTCTTTGACATCATCCATTTGGGGAAGCATATTGTTACGTGGCTATAGTTAATGTTATTAATTATTGGGAAACATAATATTACAAAATCAATGTTTGTTATTATTCGATGAGAGAAACACCTTATCGTGATGTATTTGTTAATATTATTTTATTTTTTATGTTTAGTGTATTTTCGTTACGTAAAACAGTATTACG
>NW_013667359.1:157836-163374 GCF_000517525.1 Limulus polyphemus | reverse complement strand
AAATACGCCAGTTCGAGTATTACGTTATGTTTCATGTTATCAGTTGTAGGAAGTACAGTATTAAGAAGCGCATACTTGGTATTTATGAGAAACAGATGATATTTTATTTTTGATGTTATTCATTAGGTTTGTTACTATTCCATACAACTGCGCTTTTTCCAGAACAGCAAGATTATTTAGTCGTTGATAAGTTTTCTTGATGTTTAATATTTATGACACATTCTAGTAGAAATAACTGAATAATGACGTCTGTCATTTTCTTATTTTGGAAGCATTGTGCCAATTATCGTTCAATATGTGCAGCATAGTTCGTGCCTGCAGTTTGTTTCCTTGGCAGTGTGTTCGTGGTTGGAGTAAACGCGAAACACAGATAGACATAAACGATTCGTACTGTATCCCAATCCTGACATACAGAACGTTGATACTTAGATGCTACATATCGTTCCATACTTCTGTATGATTGATTATGTTGGTACAGATGAAAATGCGTTGATAGAAAATCACAGAAAGTTGGTATGTGATAGAAAAAACGAAAAATTAGCGAGTTCAAAATTTGACCAAGAAACTCCACGCTACGTAGCTAGTGAGTTAAAGGAAAACTAACTGGTTATTCTGACGTACTGGAGAACATATTTAGGTTATACTTTCTGCATTTGACATTTTATATTTGGTTTCCTTTTCAGATACGTTCTCGTTTTGAGAATGAATTAAATCAAATCTTCTTTGAAATGATTTGAAAAATGACAAACATAAATTCATAACACAATTAATTTTCATAAATAAAGTACAATAAAATCCGTGTATTTCCTAGAAGTTACGGTGCACTTTCACACTCGGAGCAGTTCGATGTCATTATGCATTTTCAAAGAAGCTCGCGAAATGATTTGATTTAAGATGACCACTATTGTTGTACTGTTATTTGTTTCACTTGCTGGATGTAAATAATACTTCAATCCTAACCTTAGATTTTTTTATTGCTAGTAATTTATACATAAAAATTCACGGAAAACATCAACCACGATATACATTTTGATTACTTTATTTGAACAACAGTTTATATGTTTTTTGGTCAATGTTCACATAAATCCAGTTTTGAGAAATCCCTAAATCTCCTTGATTTTTCATTATGGAAATCCCAGTACGATAAATTAGAAAATTTAACCGTAGAGAGTTATATAAACGATCCTTTACACCTGTCCAGGTAAAATTTTATGAAAATGCTTGGATCCAGTTTTGAGAGATCGCAAAATCTTTTGAATGTTATAATTTTACAATTATGAAATATAAACTTAAGTTAATGTCATGAACATGTCAATAAGAATGATTTAAGTAAATCAATTATTCAAACCTGAAAGCCCCAGAAACTCATGACCCTTCATTTATGGGGCCCCCCTCATAACTTTTCTAAACTGTTTTCTTTGTGTCTATTCTATGGAGTCAAGAAAGTTTCAAGACATTTTGTGGGGGAGTTCAAAAGTCGAGTAAACATAGGCATGTACAATTGATAACTACTAAATAAAGAACGAACGTCACTACATACTAGTTTCATAAATACAGTGCATGATAGTTGACGTCATAACAAAGTGTCAGTTTATCTACTTACAGTGTTATTTCAACAGAACAAAAAGATAATTTTTTAGTTAGAGTGTTATTTTGTTTAGTAGTAAAAGGTATTTTTCCGTGTAGCCATTAACAAAGGCCCGCTTTTTCTTTTCTTGTAGTAGTGTTATAGTTTCAATGTACCAAAAGCTCAGTCTTGGTTTTATAGACGCACTGTTATTATTTCGGTTTTATACAGATTTAGTTGTTATTTTCAGGTAACAAAGAATTGCGTTTTCTACTGACAGTATTATCATTTCGACGTAAAAAAATGCCCCATTGTTTCTAGCGGCATTCTTATACTTTCTTTGTAACGACATTGTTGCTGCTTGTTAGCAATAGATCATTAATTTCTTAGCACAATATTGAGTTTAATAGCGATTTGCTAATTTATTGTATGTCAAAAAGTAATATGTTCCGATATCTAGTCCAGTACTTTAATTTTTCTTAACAACGGTCTTTGTTTTTGATAAGGATTAATTCTAGTTTATTAGAAATAAGTTTAAAAACTTTACATTAAAACCCCATATATGTCCTTTATCTAGTTACCATAGTTTTATATTATTATTGAGGGAATATACTGTTAAAATCTGGCGGAATAATCCACACAAAATAACGAGAACCGAAACTTGAGTTACTTATTTTATAACTTTTGTCAACTTGCATTGTACTTAGAGATTTTGTACTACACTCGGATACGTGTATACTAAATCTATTTTTCTTATCCAAATTCAAAACGAGGAATGTACATATGTTGCTCCTTAGTGAGAAAGTAGTACAGTAAGAAAACTGGAAGACGATTGCTCACACTTTGATTAACTGGGACGTAAATTGCCCAGTGAAGGGGAGGGGAGGGGGTGAACATATCCAAGTTGAGATCGATCATATGTGCCAACGACTGTAACTTAATCTTCTTGCAATGGTACAGCAGCGGTTTTATATCGCCCATTATAGAGCGATCGTCGAATAGCTGAACGAAACTGCCCAGTATTTCTTTGAAACCGTATCTCGCTTACTTGTTTTTTGATCTCTTCGCTCTCGTTTGATTTCCAAATTTTGACTAGTCTTAGCTGTTAAATATTAAAATCACGAACAAACTTTGCTTCTTCTGATTTTAGTTCTGGTTGCATTTAATAAAGTGCGATATAATAGTCTTCATTTTTGACATTCATATAATTCATCTCGAGCAGCTGACTCGCTCAGAAAACAGGGATCATCTTGAATATAAAAACAGATATTATTTTCTGGCAATTTTTACATATATTAGCATACAAGCTGTGCTTAAATATCACAGTCAATATGTAAATGACTCAAAATTACAAGTTTCTACATATCAGATTTAACAGAATGATATTCGTGACCTTTAAAAGAAATGAGATAAAATATTCCAGCGTCATGTATTAAAGGTTGGCGTCATTCGATTCCTCGATTTGATAGTATAAGAAACAAAAAACGACTCGATGGTTCCTTGCTTTAAGTTCTTTAATGTTCTGTATGATGTAAGTTTCGATTTTAGAAAGCTCATTAACGTTGAATATCAAAGTGGAAATGAGATATGTTATACAAAAATAAAATAGTCTCTTCATTCGAAATACACAATTCGAAAATTCACAAACTATTTATAGATAACTTTTATTTCATAATTACGACACGTTTTGTGAAATTGCGAGATTTGTCTAAATATACTTCTTTGCGTCAGCATTTCAGATTTAATCAATATCAAACAATTTGACATATTTAATTTAGCCTTTTGTGAATAATTCATAGAATATTATATGATGCAGTTAATCTGAAGGAGATACAGATTAATTCACTATGATGAAATAACTTTGTAATATGTTTAAGTAATAATTTCATTCATTTCCCCGAATATACCTTGACCAAATTACGAGCATGCGCACATACACATGTAAAAATAGAATAATGCTTTATATGTAGCTGAGAACTAGAAAATCTTCTTGGTTATACCTTATGTTCAAGAAACGAACTTATATAATGTATCAACGTTACTGTTTTGTATTATAAGGCCTGGCATGGCCAAGTGGTTAGGGCGCTCGACTCTGAGGGTCACGTGTTTGAATTCCCGTCCCACCAAACATGCTCGCCCTTTCAGCCATGGGGCATTATGTGACGGTCAATCCCATTATTCGTTGGTAACAAGTAGCCCAAGAGTTGGCGGTGGGTGTTGATGACTAGCAGCCTTCCCTCTGGTCTTTCACTGTTATATTAGATATGGCTAACGCAGATAGCCCTCGTGTAGCTTTGCACGAAATGAAAAACAAACAAACCTTACATTATGCTAACCATCTCGATTTGTTTTCCCCGGTAAAAACGATATGTTTTATTGTGTCACCAGGTGTTGCAAGTAGTTAAAACATTACATCAAGTCTGTCTGTATGCCAATGTAAATACTAATAAGTCCATGAGATATTCAACACCTTTCAAACACATTCTGTGTTTTGTAGGACTCAAGGCTGATATCACACTACTAAAACCACTTATTATTCAAAGTATCTGCATAAAAAAAACGTTTATGGTACTGGAACTGGCCAACCTTATGCAACTTCATTTTTTTTATTGTAATAAGATATTGTTCTCAATGTTTCATCCATTGAGGATATTGTTATTACAATATTGTCCTCAATGTCCAATCTATTGAGGATATTGTTATTACAATATTGTCCTCAATGTTCAATCCATTGAGATATTGTTATTACAATATTGTCCTCAATGTCCAATCCATTGAGGATATTGTTATTACAATATTGTCCTCAATGTCCAAACAATTGAGGGTATTGTTATTACAATATTCTCCTCAATGTTCAATCCATTGAGGATATTGTTATTACAATATTGTCCTCAATCTCCAATCCATTGAGGATATTGTTATTACAATATTGTCCTCAAATTCATATACTTATTACTTTTTCTGTTTAGTATTTTAACTTATAAAAATTAAAAGTAAATCACAACCAAGGCTATTCTGAAAATAATTATTCTGCAGTATGTAAGGAAGAGTTTGAGTCCTCAGCTATGTTTTGGGTTTTGTGTCTTAGTTTAAAACTTTTCCAACACAGAACTGCTGCTTTAGATACTTTCATTTGAACATCCCTGGAACTAATCAACATTTTTCACAAGCTATTACACACGCGCGCGCGAGAGCGTAATATTACGTAGCCTCTGTATTTGACACAAAGAAAAGAGGTAGGTGATGGGTGCATAAAACTTGAAATCTCTGAAATAGTTTGAGAATCAAACAAGGGCCAAAATCATTACGAAATATTGGGGGATTCGATTTTGTTGCAGCGCTAGAAACCATTACGAAGATAATGGCCAAGTTTTTTTTCCTTTTTTTTTAGGAAGTAAGTTCTATATTCAATGCAGGGGGTGCTAATGGAGACTACCGCATACAAAACCGTTTTTTTTCGTTTTTTATTGAAAGAAGCCTGGAATGGGCTTAGATGACTTTTTTCAACACTTCGAAATTGTATTCTACTGTTACTCTTTTTCTGTACGACATGAATGCACCTGCATTTTTCAGAATATGAATAATAGAAGCTTTTGAAATGATCGGCTACAGAAATAAAATTACGTTTCGGAGAATGCAAGAGGGTCGAATAGAATTGATTAGTTGGGAAGATTACAATCTTTTTGACGGTCTTGCACAAAACAGACTGAATTTATCGAACAACCCAATTATACAATTTGGAGCATAACATTTACTTCAGTAATAAATTAAAATATATACAATGGTATTAAGAACTTTAGCTGTACTTTATGACACATACAATAAAGCAAGTGCAAGATTATTGCTTTGTCTAGCTCAAATAGTGCAAACCTGCCACATTAAATAAAAATTGTCAGTAGAATACATAAAAACAAACAAAAAACATTTTCATTGGGTTTTGAAAAACACAAAACAGAAAATAACTTAAACAC
>NW_013667359.1:150701-157600 GCF_000517525.1 Limulus polyphemus | reverse complement strand
ATAAAAACAAACAAAAAACATTTTCATTGGGTTTTGAAAAACACAAAACAGAAAATAACTTAAACACAATTAATTAATAATGATTTTCTGCCAGACTGTTATAGAAGTATAACTTACAGAGATTAAATGAGATGGATATATTAAAAGTTTTCATTCGAATAATTGCGCAAAGCTAGAGAATGACTATCTGCACTAGTTGTCTAATTTTCAACTGATAAACTAAATGGAAGTCAGACAGTCACAGCACTTAACGCCAACTCTAATAAAGTGCAGAGCACGATCTTGCGATACTAGGATTAGCCACTTGGAAGTCTTACTATAAAATAGGCAATTGATAAAAATAGACGTATAACAATATTAAGAGGCATGATTACAATTCTGCGATTTTAGGGGCTGAAATTTATAGAGCTTTCCAAAATAGTGAGAATTTGACAGTTGGAGTCTACTACAATACAAGGGCTGGTCAACTATAGATTTGACTCCAATATATTATAAAATAAGATCAATTAGTAAAATGTGAGGGATACAGTTACATGTGTGTTAAACAGGAGCTGTAAAATAAGATCAATTAGTAAAATGTAAGGGATACAGTTACATGTGTGTTAACAGGAGCTGTAAAATAAGATCAATTAGTAAAATGTGAGGGATACAGTTACATGTGTGTTAAACAGGAGCTGTAAAATAAGATCAATTAGTAAAATGTGAGGGATACAGTTACATGTGTGTTAAACAGGAGCTGTAAAATAAGATCAATTAGTAAAATGTAAGGGATACAGTTACATGTGTGTTAACAGGAGCTGTAAAATAAGATCAATTAGTAAAATGTGAGGGACACAGTTACATGCGTGTTAAACAGGAGCTGTAAAATAAGATCAATTAGTAAAATGTGAGGGACACAGTTACATGCGTGTTAAGCAGGGGCTGAATAAATAAAAAATCTGGAAGGAATGTATCGGTTGGACAACGGCGATTATACAAAGTTTGAACACTTGACTTTATTCATTAATAATATTCCTGAACAGCTAAGCTATAAAAAGGTCTCTCCTTCTTGTTATAAAAAGTAATTTTGATTTCGGCTAGCTATTTCTCTGAGCTATAATGCAATGCTATAGAGCCGAAGAATTTGAATCTAGTGATAAAGAACCAAAACGTTGAAATCCAACGGTTGACAGTGGAAGAGTTCAATCTGGTCATTTAGTTACAGAGAGATGAATCTAGTGATGAAGATCCAAAATGTTGAAATCCAACGGTTGACAGTGGAAGAGTTCAATCCAGTCATTTAGTTACATAGAGATGAATACAGTGATGGTGAAGCTACCTAGTACTAGAGATGGGGGAAGGTGCACTCTAGTAAACTGGTGAAAGGGAGTTAAATCAAGAATCCAGCCCTGTGATATATATTATAAGCTCCATGACTGGGCGAGAGATATGTTTAGCCGACGCTCCCCCTCATCACCTTTTTTCAATGGAAATAGTGACGTAGTTTCAACGAGGTTTTCAAGTTTTCCAAACAAAATAATTTGTGAAGAAACCGTTCATCACACTAATATGTAGAAAGAGCATTCGGTGTTAAAACAGTCAAACTAAATCAAAAGAAAATTGATATTAAAGTAGTGAAGTTAAATCAGATACAACCTATTACTTTGTAGTTGACAAACTTTCTATAAAAACAGTCAAACTAAATCAAACACAATCTGTCATAAGGTAGTTGGAGAATTTAGTACTAAAACAGTCAAGTCAAATCAGACACAACCTGTCATAAGGTAGTTGGAGAATTTAGTATTAAAACAGTCAAGTTAAATCAGACACAACCTGTCATAAGGTAGTTGGAGAATTTAGTATTAAAATAGTGAAGTCAAATCAGACACAATCTGTCACAAGATAGTTGGAGAATTTAGTTATAAATTAGTGAAGTCAAATCAGACACAACCTGTCATAATGTAATTGGTGAGCATATTATTAAAACAGTCAAGTGAAATCAGACACAACCTGTCATAAGGTAGATGAAGAACTTAGCATCAAAACAGTCAAGTTAAATCAGACACAACCTGTCATAAGGTAGTTGGAAAAATCAGTATTAAAACAGTCAAGGTAATTGAATAATTTAGTATTAAAATAGTGAAGTCAAATCAGACACAACCTGTCATAATGTAATTGGTGAGCATATTATTAAAACAGTCAAGTGAAATCAGATACCATTTACAGTACAGTAGTTGATGAATTTGGTATTAAAACACTGAACTTAAATCAGGTATGACTTACAAAGATAACTCTATCTGTTTTTCTAATATTTTCATTTAGGTGTTTTATACAGGTAGCAAGTTTTAAACCTTGCTTCACCAAATTGATAAACATTGTGTCAGTGAAGTACTTATTATTGTGAACTCTGCGAACATTCAACTTAAAGGTTAGTTCAACTAGTTAATAATGTAGCTGCCGGGCGCTGTAGTTTCATAATTATATTCGCTAACTGTTACTTCTCTTTTCTTTCCTCTAGAGGCTCTTACGAAAGGAATAGGTCCCAAAAGTAATATATGAAAATATCATTACTACTTCCCTGGAGTCATGGCGTTAACAGTTTCTGTAGATAAGTACTAGTCGAGTCTACTCGCGATCAATATCATCACCTACCCACGTTGGATAAGGCCTAACAATTCAGACTCAATATTCTATTCAACAATATTACTTCGGGCGATCGTTTCGTCATCACATTATACCTCCATAATCTTCTCTATACTTTTAATTTTATTTCTATTTAAAACTTTGGGTAAATTGAAAACTATTGATAAGTTTGATGTAAAATTTTAGATGTAGTAAATATAATGTAAAAATCGACAAAAGGTTTTAAAAAATCCCAACAACAACAAAATACCTTACAAGAACTAACGATCACATAACAAAACATCACGTTTTGCCAGTATTTGATAATCCT
The DNA here is from genome assembly GCF_000517525.1 of Limulus polyphemus. Taxonomy (NCBI): domain Eukaryota; kingdom Metazoa; phylum Arthropoda; class Merostomata; order Xiphosura; family Limulidae; genus Limulus; species Limulus polyphemus. Next base: position 154,668 of record NW_013667359.1, on the reverse strand, counting down.
GGACATCAACATAAGCCTATATTAATATATATATATATACATATATTTATTAATTTGATGAACAAGTTTTCATTAATTTATTCACATTTATACCGGCTTTAGTTTTGAAGTGTTGCTATAATTCAGCAGCCAGTTGTTTCATTTGAAAATGAGGATATTTAAAAAGCTTTTATTTGAGCGAAAAACGTTTTCTTACTTACTTAACACACATTCTCCATGAGATGACTTAACATTTGAGGATAATCTTCCAACTAAGGAAGGAGTATTGAAATAGCAAAAAACCTTGCGTTTAAAACTACAACATGTTTATCGTACAGAAGATTCTGAAAATCACTAAACCTGATTAGTTCATCAATTTGTCTTAGCTTAACAGCCGAAAGGTATGTTAGAGTATCAAAGCAGAAATTATAAAGCCAATTTCATCGAACCCTAACAAGTAGCCAATATATTACCGTTGTAAACACCCAGTTTTAATGTTCATATCATTGACCTAAAACGTTGAAATGTAAGTTTAATAATGAAATATTGTAGTAAACGTAATAGTATGATGCGTGCTTAATAACAACTTGTTGTAATGAGGATTTAATGATTAACAACCATAACAGGGAGGAGTAAGGGATTACTGTGATGCATATTTGGTGAGCAAAGTATTTGAATAACTTCGAATTTAATCTTATAAGTTAGGAACACTATTCAAATGTCTTGTTAATAAATCGTCTTCGAGACCTGGAAAACATTTATGGTAGTTTCCATGCCCTTCGCTTGCATTTTTCCTTATTCTATCATTTACACGCACGGCATTTAAGCTTCGCTTTCTTGCAGGCATTATGTGTTAGATCGATAAATCCCGGTCTATTTGAAAAAAATTACGCGGTCAGACAAACAAACTCATGTAAACGAAACTTTATTTACTAAAACAACACGTAAAGTAAACAATAAAGTATAGTAATGGTATTTATAATAGTGTACAGAGTATGAAATAGTTATGAGTGTTTAATATATGACACAGTTTTACGAGTTGAAACAAAGAAACACTAGAATAAAACCCGAAGTAAAGATAAAAGTAGCTGAAAGGTGTTTATAGCAGTTTGTGAAACGAACCGAAGTTAGATTATTGCAAAATAAAGTTAATGTAAAGTTTTAATGAAAGCAAACCTAGCTAAATATGCAGAAACGTCTGAATACATGTTCCAAAACTGATAAGCATATGGTGTTGAACGAACTGCACATGCATATTTTAGATCTAAATAAGTCGATAAAGCACATAGCAATTGTATTTAGTGTAATGTTCATTATTTTAAGAAATCACACGAAGGTTAGGGGTTGTTTGTGTAAAGTATTTTGTAAATAAAAAAACAACTAAAGCTCAAATCGAAGCCAGTCGTCATATGATGACAGTGACAGATTAGGTGATTCTGAATTTAGAAGTCAATATGCAATCCGAACTGCTCGGGCAGAGGCTTTTCTGACGATATGAGGTTTGTAGCGTTTGATCGAAAAATTTGGAAGAAAAGTTCCGGAGAGACAAACAGACAAACACAAGCGTGTTATTTTTTTATAGATGTGGACTAAGATACAGTTAAAGGAAAGAATACGACTCTTGTTATTATCTTACACGTCGATATCAATAAATTATTCGAAGTGCTGTAGCTACTATGAAAAGAAAAATACACTTTATTGGTTCGAGACCACAAATAGCTGATAAAAACGGGTTATTAATAAAACCTATAGTGAGTGAAATCTTCAGAACATCAATCGAAGTATAACCATCATAGGTAAGTCCATTTCAGCCATTATGAACGAGTCACGTTATTTATACATTTGAAACTCACTAGAGAGGATCAGCTACTTCCCCTCTTCAAAATATTGATGCTTATATATATATATAAGAAGTTAATTATGCATTTTTCTGTAAGCCACACCCCTCAGTCTAATGTTCATGATTGGATAAGTGGAAGCTAAAGCCTATTAGACTCCATTGTGTTCTTGGAAAGAACATGCCGATCTGAAGCTTTGTACATACTAAATTGATGTAGCTAAACTAAAGTTGATGAAACATAAAGTTATTAACACGAGCTTTGGAGTTAAAAAGAAGAATAGAAGCCTTTATGGACATTGACATAGACTGTCTAACACATTTATGGAAACATTTTCATTATTTTCAAGTGTTTATGACTAGGGTAAAATATTAAAAACTGTATATAGTACAAACTTGACATGAAACCATATCTCATTAAATCTAAATAATACTTTAAGGGCAATATAACTTCATACGTTGAACTCAGCCTGCTTTTGAAAGTAATTGAAAACAGCCACAGTTTATTTCACTCTCATTTTACCTGATGTTAAACGTCCCTTACAACATCTTTGGTATTTCTTGTCCATTTTCAGCCAGGTTAATTTTTGACCTTATTTTATGAGCTTTCTTTATTTTCAAGTGATGAATTCCGATATACAGTTGTTTTTTTTTATTAAGCAAAACAAATAAAGGGGACAATCTTTCTTCAAATGTGACTTTCATCGAGTTGATGAAGATAGTTCGGCCAAGAAGTTGAGTGCGTTTTCTATGTAAAGAAAAACCATTTTGACAATAGACCCTCCCGATCCTCCCACTGTATCTGAAGTTATCGGTTAACCGTGTTGCTGTAAATCTTAGTTTAGCACATAGCGGCTCGTATGGAGAACATAAAATAAACGCTTCAACGACCTGATCACTTAACTTTTATTATCAATCAGAAGAGTGCTTACTTCGAAAGTATTACCACAGACTTACAAGTTTATGGGGGAGTGCCAAATCAATTACCCAATATTCTTCCCGTTTTGTAAAAGAATCAATCGATACTTAAATACGGGGTGTTTCTAAGATCCGGGCATATTTTTTCCGAACGTTATTACTTTGGTCGAAAATGCTGGACATACTGAAGTTGTAACATAACTCCTGCTTTATATATATATCTGAATATTATTTCGTTTAAAGTTGGTTTAATGGAGTCTTACAGCAAATGATTCAAAAGAGTAAATCCTGTTGAGCGAATAAGGATGACAGCCTAGACATGTTTCTTATTAAATAACACAGAAAAATAGTTTATAGCGTCTTCTATCGTGATTTGAATAAAATATCAATATCTAATCAGAAAGTATGTTTGTGGAGCATCTACGAACAAAACAAGTGAGCAAATAATTATAGATTAAAAATAGTATTCATTAATACGTCATTGTATACATTTTTAATCAAAGCAATTTGGATAAACATTCACGAAGAAAGTGTAGGCTCTAAATATAGGATATACCGTACAATAATTGACTGACAAATCTAATAAAAGAACTGTTTTAAATACAATGTATGCATATATGTATAAACTGTCACTTTGTAGTGATCTCTTTAAAGGTTTCAGTTAAAATATGATGTAAGTAACTCAGATAACAATGAATTGTTAATATTGTTTTGGGTTTCGGAGCTACTATTCTATGAAGATGATATTTGAGGAATTTATTGTCTGTGTTTTATAGCAAAGCCGCCCGCCAGAGGCACATCGGTATGTCTGCGGACTCACAACGCTAGAAACAGGGTTTTGATACCTGTGGTGGGCAAAGCACAGAGAGACCACTGTGTAGCTTTGTGCTTAACTTCAAACAAACGAATTTATAGCAAAGCCACATCGGGCTATCTGCTGTGTCTACCGAGGGGAATCGAACCCCCCTGATTTTAGCGCTGTAAGTCCGTAGACTTACCGCTGACCTACCAGGAAATGAGAAATTTCTACTGCAATGGAAACTTCCAGCCTTTTGTCGTGGATAGGAACTTATATTTGACATGTACTATAGGTAAGTAACCTATAGCTAATTGAATGAGTAGAGTTGGTTAAACATTTGTTTAACAACAGTAAAAGCTTGGAATGGTCTATTCTTTCATTGGGGTGTGTGTGTCTGTGAGCCAGACTAGTTTCGGAGAATTCCACTCCTCATC
>NW_013667359.1:145010-150482 GCF_000517525.1 Limulus polyphemus | reverse complement strand
CTACAAGTTCTTCAAATACCTATAAAATGATAGGTTTCTTTTTTTGTGAGTGTAAAACACTTACATACACCAGTTTGATAACCTATAGTTGTTCAATTGGGTACAATAATTTCAACAACCGAAACTAAGGAATACACTATATAATGCAGTTTCAAGAACCATCTCTTGTTATTGTCTAATTCTTAATCCCAGGTGAGAAGAGAAATATTCCATGCCTTGTGAAAACACGAAAATTTATCACATTGTATATTGGGCAAATACTTAATTGAAAAGTTTCATTAAACAACTCCGTACAATACTTGGCCATTTTAAAAATATTCCCTTTAGAAAAGCTTGTTTGAGGAAGTTTTCAACTTGTGTTTAATAAAACTATTTACTTTTATGGTATGCTGGGCATTGTTTAGAAGAAAAACATTTCAAAACAGAGAGAGCTGGGTCATAAAGTATAGCCTTATTTAGATCGTCACTACAGATCATATGTTAGAGAAAACACTTTAAATGGGGATATTTTTATGGCAAACCTGTTGCGGTATTGGGTGTGCGTAAGAAGTCTGCATACTTAAAACAGCAGAAAACATCTTGATATATGGAAGATACTATTTCCAAAATGTGTAATTAAATGTTTTTACAGTAAACGTGCTATAATTAGTGTTCGGAATAAACTTATGTGCATGAAAATGAAATCAAGGCTGGCTTATGGAAAATGAAAAGTAAATTGGAGTATTTATGGTCACCATGAAAGGAGCGGATAGTAAGAAACAGGAAAACGAACGGTATTTTGAGATTTGGAGGTGGAAAAGAAAAACAGGTAGAAAGGTTTGGTACTGATTAAAACCGAATGGAAATCTGTATTGATGGTTAATGGGTAAATAACCGACAGTTTGGAGAATAGAGGATTACGTGAAAAATCAAACAGTTGTCTGGAATGTGGAAGGTTACGTGGGTTAGTTTGAAATATGAATGTTCTAGAGACTTGTGAAACAATTTTTTGCGAGACAATCAATATTTAATATACAAACTTCCTAGCCCCATCTTTCAACACGAGGCGAGAATTAATGGACTACTTTTCTGCGCCGCAGTTAATATCGCGTAAACCAGGAAATCCTCGTCCTGTGCAGGATACGCACGAGAGAGGACGCTTATGAGCCAAGTTTCCGAGCCTCAGAAATGAGTTTCACAGGTTTGTTCAAAGTAGTAAAATTTTGATCCAGAGATACGAGACACTGGGTATAGAATGTTTGTCACGCTACGCTCAAAACGAACGTATCTCGAGAAAGTATTTTGCTTAACAACGAGCACGCAAAATCCCATGAACCAGCTAGATGCGCGGTGTATGTGCAGGGAGAGGATAATAATCGATGGAGAGATTGATGAAAATGTTTATTTAGAAATATTATAGATAAAAATACAAGTTCTTAAATCAAACCCCAACATTTAATCCGAGGAATGGTAGTGTCTGCTAAAATTCACATTATGATGCAGTATACATGCTGAATATTGTATGTTAACTTAAAAACAACAACACAGTCCATTTGTGTGTGCCTTTCACTGGTGCCTTTTTACCTGTTTGTACAAATACTCAGTACTCTATGTATACTGACCAATCAAAAGTTTTTTGCTGAGAAAGTAAGCAGTCTGGTTGATTAGAACATGACTGAGTCAATGAACAAGTCTTTATATAATAAATATGTGTGATACTAATTTAATTAATCTTACCTGAATACAAATCGATCCAAGTTTTGTTTAAAACAAAAATATATGTATTTTAGGTGTGTGTGTGTGCTTGAAGTTAAGCACAAAGCTATACAATGGTTTATCTGTGCTTTACCCACCATGGGTATCGAAACCCTGTTTGTAGCGTGGTGGGTTCGCAGACATGCTGCTGTGCCACTAGGGGCGTAGTTTAGGTATGATTGAATTTAATGAGATGAAAAAAGTTCGTTTCCTACCCCTTGAAATTATATGTGTGTAAATTCGTTAAGTTCTGCTACACAGTTAAGATATATATATATATATATATATTTGGTGTCCTCTGAGTCATATATTGATCTTATGTTATTTTTGGCGTTAAACTTTAGCTCACAAAATATTCAAACTAATTAAGGTATTAACTAGGTTTGGAAGGTGATTTGGTAAGATGATATATTTTCAAGCGCAGACAGATAAAATCCACACATTCATGTACACAATTAACTGAAATATCAGAAGGGGAATTGCATTATGATCCGAGTGCTTGTGTAGGGAAACGCGTTATGCTAATACAGCAGTAAGATGGCAAATAACGATTCGTAAGCACTGTGAAATTTATTGTAGAAGACAGGCCAATGTACTACAGAAATATTTAGCACGTTTTCTACAGTAAATACAGTTATTCTGATATCGTTCTTTGTTAATTTACTAATGATCCAAGTGATTATAGATAAAGAATAACAAAAGAATAGCCTCGTCACAGTACATCAATAGGATGTACACAGTACATCTTGCTGGTGCTGCTCACATTACAGTTCGAACCAATACCAGGGATGAAATACGAGGAAATGTTTGAATGTTATTACAAATTCACGTACGATCAATACTGAAGATTAGCTCTGTATGTGTTAAATATGTGAAGAATATAATGGAGTGACTCTATTCTGTTTAAAGGGAGAATTTGTATTTATGGTATCTCCGAACCTGTTTATACTATGTTTCTTCAACCTGTTTGTACAACTGTAATGTCATTATTATTACCTCCTGGGGCTAGACATGTAGTAGCATCTGGTGACACGAACATAGCAGGGTTCATTTGTCTCGATGAAAGACAATATACTGTATTTCTTTGTCTTGGTGAATGCTGTACAGTCATATAACCCAATGGCACTCTCATAGCTGCTATCGAATTACTGGTGAAAAATACATACATTTATTCCCCTGACCTAGTGATCACACATAATTAGTTTCTATATGAGAGATGACATGTGCTTCTCTGACATGGTGACTTAGTGTGGGCATAGTAGGTGATACGATCTAGCTGTCTTGGTGACAGAAGCTTAGCAGTACTATTTTGTCTCAGTGTTTGTTTATTATGGTGAAAAACATCAAGAATATATATATACTCTTTCCCATAGGAATACACACTCCTATCACTGTATCACTCCACCTAGAGTTTATTATTCTGGTTTAGTGACAGGCAGTTTGCATTATTTTGCTCTAACAACAAAAACACAGGCAAGTTAAGACGGCATATACATAATGGTGTTTATATGTTCTGGTGGAAAACTCATAGCAGTGCTCGTCAGTCAAAGTATACGATAAACAATTGAGAGTTTTCTCTAATAAAAAATACAGTAATTTTTTATGAGCTGGTGATAATTCTGTAGCTGAATTCTTCTATTTTGAACAGACAAGCAGCTGAGCTGCAGTACTCTATCTTGATGACATAGACGTAGCTGTTTTCTCCTGTTTGTGGAACAACAGTTACGTAGTTTATGCCATCCACTTTGGACAGACATGTAGCTGCACTACTTTGTCCTGATGACACACACACACATAGCTGGTTTTCTTTATATTGCTGGAACGCAAACAGCATCATTCTTACGTTATTGTAAAGAACAAATAGCCTCATTGTTAGGGCGCTTGACCCAGCAATCTAAGGGTCACAGGCTCGAATCCTCCTCTCCGAACATGCTCGCCCCTTCAGCCGTGTGTGTATGTGTGTGTGTGTGTGTGTGGGGGGGGACAGGTATAATGTTACGATCAATCCTACTATTCACTGGTAAAAGAGTAGCCCAAGAGTTGTTTGTAGGTGGTGTTGACTAACTGCCCTCCCTCTAGTCTATCACTGCTAAATTAGGGACGGCTAGCGCAGATAGCCCTCATGTAGCTTTGCGCGGAATTCATAATGAATCAAATCAAAGAACAAGTGGCTGTACATATCTGTTCTGGTGACAGCTATGAATATAATATAATATATATATATAATAAGAATAATATTGTTGTGTACATATAGTGACAGAAGCGTACCCGTATTTGTCGAATTGAAAAAAAAAACAGCTCCTATGTAATCAAAATTGTGTTTTCATTTAGATTTATAGCATTTTATTTTTCTAATTTTTTTTTTCGATAAGTGAGCATATAAATGAAAGAAAAGAAAATATTAATAACCAGCCGTTAAGATACAATTGAAGTCATTTCTAGAAAATTAAACAAGAAACAATGAATCGCTTCATCTCAAAGAAATTGCTCCCTGATTTACTTGAAATCCACCACACGTTCTTTTGACCAAATCACATGTCTCATCAGAGCCTACGAGTTGTTAGCGTGGAGTCGAGAGTCCTTCAAATAAGACAACAACAACTGTCTCTTCAAACGACAAGAAAGTTTACTGTAACACGGAGTAAACCATTTCTGGTAATCAAATAAAGAACGACAGGCCTTGCAACACGACCTGGTGTGATTTATTTCGATAAGCTCTCACCACTCAAGCCAGTGTTTGGTCTGTCGTGGATGAATTCTACATAAAAAAATGGGAAAAAATAAAGTAAAATAAAATAAAAGCAATATATTGTAGCAACGCGGCACCAGGCAGGTCATATACTGTAGCAACTCGGCACCAGACAGGTCATTAGATACAGCACGTTACTCTTCATTAATTAATTAACTTATTAAAATCGCCAATATCAGCGCGATGTGTGTATTAAATACCCCCAAAAACTTAATCAGCAAACACAAATCTGCACTTTGATGTTTCTAAGAAGAGCGGGATTTTTACGACTTTTGTTCAAAGAGAAGTGATTCAAAGAAAGCTTCGATTTTGTTGTTTTTAGCTTTGACGGTATCGGTTTGTATATTACAAGGTAAAGTAACATTCAAGATTTTATACGAACAAAAGATTGAGTATGAATATGTTTCATCTAGAGGGTTTTGCAACATTTTAACTAATATAAAAGAATGCATAAAGAAAAAATCTGTATAGAGTAAACACGTTCATGTGAACTGCATAGTGTTTTATTTTCTGCGAGAAAGAGTACAAAGACAATTATTTCTCTTTGTTTATTGAGAAGATCACTGAGTTGCTGGTGTTGTTTTTCACTCTAACAGAAATTCTATCGCTTCAAAAGTAAAAACACTCGAGGAAAATATTTTAGTTCGTGTAGTTTCCATAAGAGTAGTGACTGAAAAACTTTGTAGTTACAATAAAACCTTCAGCACGTGGTTGCATTGAACAGAGTTACTTTTGATTATAAAGGTGTATTGAAATTAATAATAATCAGAAGTAACACATGTTCATTTAACTACACCGTTATAATCAGAAGTAACACATGTTCATTTAACTACACCTTTATAATCAGAAGTAACACATGTTCATTTAACTACACCGTTATAATCAGAAGTAACACATATTAATTCAACTACATCTTTATAATCAGAAGTAACACATGTTCATTTAACTACCCCTTTTCAATCAGAAGTAACACAAAAGGTGTAGTTAAA
>NW_013667359.1:138695-144535 GCF_000517525.1 Limulus polyphemus | reverse complement strand
CTGTGTTACTTCTGATTATAAAGGTGTAGTTAAATTAATATGCGTTACTTCTGATTATAAAGGTGTAGTTAAATTAATACGTGTTACTTTTGATTATAAAGGCGTAGTTAAATTGATACGAGTTACTTCTTTAATACGTGTTACTTCTTTTTATAAAGGTGTAGTTAAATTAATATGTGTTACTTCTGATTATAAAGGTGTAGTTAAATCAATACGTGTTACTTCTTTTTATAAAGGTGTAGTTAAGTTAATATGTGTTATTTCTGATTATAGAGGGGTAGTTAAATTAATATATGTTACTTCTGATTGAAAAGGGGTAGTTAAATTAATACGTGTTACTTCTTTTTATAAAGGTGTAGTTAACTTAATATGTGTTACTTCTGATTATAAAGGTGTAGTTAACTTAATACGTGTTACTTCTGATTATAAATGCGTAGTTAAATTAATATGTGTTACTTCTGATTATAAAGGTGTAGTTAAATTAATATGTTTTACTTCTGATTACACTGTGAGATTGGGTTGTGTACTAAAATCTGGCATTGTTCTTATGGTTTATACCTATACGATCACTCACGTCTTATTATTAATGAATAAATAATGTTTTTATTTTATTTATTATTTTTGTTTTTATACATAACTAGGTGGTTATTACTGAATAGATATTTTATCCTACATTACAACTGATAATTTACTGCTTTATTCAGGGAAGTCCTGAGAAGGACTGTTTCTGTGATGATAGTGTTCTGGCTCTATGCTTGTATATGGATTTCATAATTTATTGTGTTGTGATATTCGCTTTGTACTGTCCCCTAAGTTTGGAGGTGTACTTCAGTCTTCGGTTGACTTTGTTCTGTGGTTGTTCGGTTGGCTATACACTACATAGTACGGCCAGTTTCTTGTTGTTATTTGGGTAACGGAATATTACACTATAAATGTTTATCATGTCTGTACTTTTGTGCCGGGAATTGCGCTATGGCCAAATTATGTATTATGTAGAAGGGTTAATGAGACTCACTTTGCATTTTGATACGCTGTTGCATAATGGGTTTGGTATTGTGTTTGATGTGAAGCTCATTGTTTGCCATAAAGTGAGATTGGTGTGTACTGCACTGACCAGTTTAATATATACAAGACTGTGTGTCTTATTGTTACTAAGCTTCAGAGTTAAATGTGTAATACACTTAGAATTTGGTTGTATACTTAACTGTGGGTTTAGTTATATGTTACAACACTAGTTGTGTGCTACGTTATGGGACTTACTGTATTTGAAGCTGAGAGACTGGTTGTGTGATGATCCATGTCATTGACTGTATGTTTCGTTGTGGGATTAATTGTGTGCTGTACTATATAACTGGTTAGTTCTACAGTCTTTCTTGGAATTGGTTTTATGAAACATTATGAATATGGTTATGTGCTGTTTTAGGAGGAAAGGTTAAGTGCTACAACTTGACAATAAGTTTTGTTACCGTGTTATTAGCTGTTCATTGTACTGTGAATTGATCAGGTAACATACTATAATACGGAGATATTTGATTGTAATCAGTGAAATCCCGTTAATGATTGATCCTGTACAGCAGCGTGGTTGTAAATATATATTACACTGTGGCGTTGTCCGCATGCTCATTTTAAGTTTACTGTGTGCTATAGAATTGACTATGTGCTACGATATATTGTTCTGTATTGTAAGATTTATCGAATTCTGCAATGCAGGACAGTATGAGCACTATACTGTGAAGTTGAGTGTACGTGACATTGCGAAACGGATACCGTATTGTACTGTGGATTTGATTTTGCGTTCTAGCTGTGGGTGTCGTTACATAATGAATTTTTGGGTGTTGCACTGTGTGACTAATTAGGGGCCGAATGATAATATTTTTGGCTGCACTGTGCAAGTGGTTTTAAGCTGCTCTGTGAATTGTTTTTGCGTTGTGCTAAGGGACTAATTTTGTGATACAGTGTGAGTTGGTTGTGATCTGCCCTACGTGATTGATTTAGTGTTGAACTGTAAGTTTGGAGGTTTGCTGTATTCTAAGAATTATCGTGCGCTGCATTGGGAGATTGGTTTTATAATGCAGTATGGGATTTTCTTGCGTTATGTACTCTGTGTGTTGTGTAAAGTAGCGTTGATTGTGTTTTAAACTGTCGAACTGATTGTGTGCTGAACAGCGAAACTTAGGACAGATTATAAGTTGAAGTTGGAAATAAAAACGATTATCTTTTACACATTTTAGTATAAGACAAATGTCTGACATTTAATAAACTGATCTGATAATTTTAGCATGCTATTAGAGGCTCTATTTCAATATTTATATTAAAAGGCATGATACTGAAGGAGATTTGACCAGTCTACTGTGGCAAAACTATTACCCAATAATCAAGTTATCTGACTCAAAAATTTCCAATTAGTCCAACACAATTACCTCCTTAATAGCAATGTATATAAGTATTTTTTAGACAAAGTTTTATCAAAATTATTAAGATAATTTCGAGATTCATCCTGTTATGCAATGGTTCAACTGCTTAAAACAGATTTAATTACTTTAGCGTGATACAATAATATACAGGTTTATATAAGTAACTCAAAATGCTTATAAATATACAACGGTCCACCATATAAAATAAATTAACTTGAAACATTTACTATGACGTAATTTCAACCATAATAATAGAAATTTCGAAAGTATGCTGTGATATGTATCGCTATCAACTAACAGAATGAATTTTTTCAAACGAGACCCAGTTTTGGGTCTCGTTTGAAAATATTACAACTTTTGTAGGTGATTCTGCGTTCTAGCTTCTTAACCAGAACTAATAGAATGACTTACTTAAATGACTTATTTAACATGTTTACTCACCAACGACAAAGAGGGTTTACTTGACACTAATGTCCACCTTGACTTGTAATACATGTGTCAACTAATACTCTGATATGGAGAGATTTAGCGTGACACAAGCATTCACGAACTAATAAAGGCTTGAAAAATTCACTGTGACACAAGTGTCTGTTTAATGATAAAACAATTATTTTAGGTTATGTTTTGCCATTGTCGTCTACCTACTTTTGAAAACAAGTTTTAATGTCTCTGTTACACAAGTGTTTATTTGGTATCAACAACTGCTACAGACGTGTGTAGCACACGAGATCTACAAAAGAATGCTTAGAATGTATTCGCAGCACGCATGTAAACACAGTATTACAGAAGAAGCAGGGGTCGCTCTATGATTACAAATGGGTCTCTACAACTGTACGTCTTAATTTGACACGTTTATTCTTGGAAATATTACCTACAGAGTTCTCCATTAGAAATGTTTACGTGTTCTTTGTTGCCTTGAAATATATTTCGATAATAATCTGATCATTTATGGATAAATTGATCGTTGTAATCTAGAATACATATAAATCGGGAGGCCAAAAGAAGATTCTCACTATATATATATATTTCTACGTAAAGTATAATGAAGGTTGATCATGTGCTGACAAATAAAAACACAAGTATAGCGTTTCTTAAAATCGTTTTTACTTTTTTATCTGAATTTTTTTTTTACGAGGATGAGAACAGAAAATATTTTCTTGTTCGATTCCTATAAAGAAGAAAAAAAAGAAAGAAAAGTCTTCCACCCCAAAATGTGGAAGCTAGCTTGCTTTAAATAAGATCCCTGTCGAAAAAATTAGATATTATACTGTATGTAATCCGCATCACAGGCGAAGTAAAACTGTTGTAAACCCCAGTCAGGAAGTTGGTAGTTCTGAAATTGATTCTTCAAACATTTAAAAAATATATCAAGAACACTATTATGAAATTGCGTTTTAGAGATTTCGACCGACGTGAAGAAATCAGAGTAATGGATACAGTACCCTAAAATTAGTATTCGTAAATATACGTAACGGCGTTATGACCTAAAGTCACCTACGCGTTACTGTGCGGAAATTTATCAGGTTATGGGCTTACATATAAATACCAGGTTATAGTGAAGTTAAGGTTTCTAGAGGTTGTGGGTATGCCTTGAGTCATGCATGAAATAACGAATCACGTACATCTTATACAGGAACTAAATAACATGTCTAGACGTCTGAAGATATATCCATGGAAAATACCACAAATATAACCGTTTGTGTTATGTAAGGAAAAACAACAAGCAAATATTTCATTAGTCATGATGTTAATGTTATTTAACAAAAGTGTAAACAAAACTCGCATAAATTAATCAACAAATATTAAATTTTATAAATAATTAAATTAATTTTAAATTTATGAATTTCAGTTTTAACACGTTCTCTCATAGAATTGTTAGGAACATTTATGATATAAAAATGTGAAATTTATTACTCAATTAAATTAAAATACAAAAACATCATATAGATTAAAAGAAAAGGTTCATGTAATTTTTGCGCTATTTCATAATAAAAATTTCTTTATGGTTTTTACCAACACAAAGACAATAAATTGTTTTTAAACTACTTTTACGAACTAAAAGCATTGATATCGATAATAACAAAGTAACGTTTTTCTTCATAGCTGTTTGCGTGAAGTCAGCTGAAAAAAAGGGCCACTCTCTATGTTACTCTTATTATTTGAAAATTGAACATATCTTTATTCAAGTATATTAAACCTTCTGAATAACTTTTGACCCCTTGAGTGAAGACTATCCTGGTGAACAGGTCGGAACGAGCTAGGAATTAATTCTCTCCTAAATATTGAATCAAAACGTTTCCCATTGAGTGAAGACTATCCTGGTGACCAGGTCGGAACGAGCTAGGAGTTAATTCCGTCTTAAATGAATCAAAACGATAGCTGAATTAGACAATCTTTCATTTTGGAATACAAAAATGTTTTAACCCTTTCTTTACAAATATGTTGTATTATGTGTCCACATTTAATATTTCTAATTGTGTAAGTGTATCATTTCATCATTCAGAAACATTTGCGATCTTTTATATAAATTATAGATCAGTTATTCTTTACAAAAGTTTAATTGATACCAAAAATAAAACTTGGTGCGAAATATACCCATATTGTCCAAATACTTATAGTATCTTGATAAATAAAATTAATGACACGTTAGTTGGGTTCCAGAGGCATCTGAATTTGATCAGCCCTACTATACAATTTTCCTTAGAAGTCGAAGATGAGGATTGTTTGAATTTTTTAGATGTTTTTGTAAAAAAAGGTTTGTTTGAATTTCGCACAAAGATACACGAGGGTTATCTGCTCTAACCGTCCCCAATTTAGTACTGAAAGATTAGAGGGAAGACAGCTAGTCATCACCACCCACCGTCAACTCTTTGACTACTCTTTTACCAACGAATAGTGGGATTGACCATAACGTCATAACGCCCCCACGGTTGAAAGCGCAAGCATGTTTAGTGGGACGGGGATTCGAACCCGCGACCCTCAGATTGTGAGTCGAGCGCCCTAACCACCTGGCCATGCCGGGCCTGAGTAAATGTTATTTGACAATTCATATTTTTATTGACCGTTGTGAAACATGAGGTAAATCTTATTTTTCTCTACTTTCCTTTTTTGTTATCCGCAAATTTAGTACATCCAGAAATTTGAAGTTTGCTGCAATATTTACTGTACATCCTATCTATGATTTTATGTTGATACCCTCTATCAATCGTTACCTGTTTTAAATACGTTAATGCTAACATCAAATCCTCATCATATGACGAAACATTAATAGCCCTATAAACAAAAGACGAAAGTGAAGACAATTTTTGTGACCTTGGGTGACACGATCTCATATGCGGCGTCATTGCAACTGAGAATGGCTTCCGGTGTACAGAAATAGACAGAAAGCCCCTTTTTTCGTTTAACATTTGGCCCGGCAGGACCAGG
>NW_013667359.1:119880-137695 GCF_000517525.1 Limulus polyphemus | reverse complement strand
TTCTATCAAAATCTTTAATATTAAATATAGCCTTTGAGCTTCTAGGCTTATATTATGTTATGATTAACCCTTCTCAACAGTGTGTATAATTTTCATTCGAGCAATTTCAGGCTTGTCTCCTGTAGTTTTCGTGTAGTTGAACCTATCGAGTATTTAAATGTGATTTAGCAACTGCCAGTAATTTATATGGTGCTCATAATCATGATTTACCAGCATATACACTCATCTGCATTGATCTTCTTACTGTTGTGTCACATTAATTAACATGAGTATGGGGGGTGTAAATAATGGCAGTTAAAGTGAAACCAGGTCCAGATGTGCCCAACTAGTCCTGAGTTGTAACTATAATTGTATAATTTAAATATAATTTGTGGTTAGGAACTTAGGAAAGTAGAATGCTTCTTTTCATCTGACAGTTTGCATGTTGCAACTAAATAATGTAGTCAGTATTTATTAATTTATTCTTTTAGTCCATTATGTCGAAAAAAGAAAGTGGGGGCACACAGACGCAAAAGACGTGCACAATTTGCAGCTTCGATGGTGGAGTCAAGCAAATTGATGGGAGCTTTCCTTGCTGGAAGTGATGACACCAGTAAGCCAGCATCTGTTCCTTTTGATGTCAGCAAAGAGGTCAAAGTGCTATTTCATGCTATTTCATTTGAAAAAGAAAACAATGAAAAACTGTTCTTTGTCCTGTTGAAAGCTTCAATAATAATAAACAAGAGGATTTCACTTTGTCAGAAACAAATCCACAGAATAGTGTTGCTAAGCTAAAAGAGGATGACCTAATAAATATTTTAACACACGGGGATATTGGATTTATGAAGTTTGATACAACAGGCTCAGCGGTTGTAACACATGCACATTGCACAGAGATAGATTGTTAAAGTTGGAACACATGAATTTGGTTCGGCCCGGCATGGCCAGGTGGTTAGGGCGTTCGACTCGCAATCTGCGGGTCGCGGGTTTAGAATCCTCGTCATACCAAACATGCTCACCCTTTCAGCCGTGGGGGCGTTATAATGTTGCGGTCAATCCCACTATTCGTTGGTAAAAGAGTAGCCCAAGAGTTACCACCCACCGCCCAGCTAGTCATCCCTTCCCTCTAGTCTTACACTGCTAAATTAGGGACGGCTAGCGCAGATAGCCCTCGTGTAGCTTTACGCGAAATACAAAAACAAACAAACACACAAACAACTTTTAACATTTAAATGTGGTCAAAGTTATATTGGACAGACAAATAGGAACTTAAAATTTAGAATAAAAAAACATAAAAATGCGGTGGACAAGGTATAAACGGGTTAATCGGCTCTGGCGGAACATGTGGCGAATTCTACTCATGTTATTGACTGGGATAATGTAAACATACTTAAAGAGGTGATGGAAAAAAATGAACTTAACATAAGAAAATCCTTAGAAATTGTTAAAAACAAAATGAATATACATATAGATTTGAGCCTTGGAAATAAACTTTTGGAAATCGTTGTTGTAAATGGAGCCACTGTAAAAACATGTTAATTATACACATACATTAGGTTTCTAACAAACTTCACACGTGTACTTCGTTATTTATTCTCCTGAAGATGGTGGAATTATTTCCACCGAAACATGTAGAGTTTTTAAAGTTTTTTAACTCATATTTTTTAAGATTTACAAATAAATTTTTGTGCAAATAATTTTTTTTGGAATTTTTGCACAAGAGCTGTATTTTGATAATTTGGAAGTTTGGCTATTATCGTGTTAAGGGTAAAATAATAACATATAAAAAGAACAGTGGCTGGGCATGTGACAGTCTAATGTCTAGGTAAATAATGATAAAGTTTCGACGTATAAAGAAACTCAAGCATAAAAAAAATAATTTTGTGTGTAACGTTATATTATGAAGTGGTGACTGGAATAACCTATAAATTTTCATGGTGAAAACCTACCATAAACTCTAGAATAAGGTTATATTTATTTCCCTCGTTTTTACACCTTCAGGAACAACGTACTACTTACTTTGGTAGACTCACAACTCATTATAGACTAACCTTATAAAATGTTCTATAGATCAACGGAAAGTATGAAAACAAGTTAACGCGATTAGTTTATTTGTTTGTTTGAAGTTAAGCACCAAGCTACACAATGGGCTATCTGTACTCTGCCAACCACGGTTGGTACGAAACCCGGTTTCTAGCGTTGTAAGTCCGCAGACATACCACTGTGCCACGGAAGGGCACGCGCGAATAGTTTTGTTTCCATTAAAACAGAAAGAAATATGCAGCAAAATTAATGTCTAATGGCTCAAATCTAGGTTAAACGTATGGTGAAAATCATTTGAATATTGACATTAAAAGAGATATGGACCACAAAAAAAGTAGACGTAGAATAAACCAAAATTAAAAGAATAAAAAATTGAATTGAAAGAAAAAAATAAGTTAGTAGGAGGAGAATAAATAAATATCTACATCATAATATACACCCTGAGTTTCGACTAATAACAGGAACAGAATAAAAAAAGATGTACATCGTAATGTACACCCTGAGTTGCAACTAATAACAGAAGGAGAATAAATAAAGATATACATCATAATGCCCATCTTGTGTGGCAATTAATTTGTTGTTTAAACTTCAGAATAAGTTAGGCTTCTTAATATTTACTGTCAAGAAAATCAATAGCTGTAGCAGTGATTTCTATTTATAAAGAACTGTCAGATGTCGGTCCACATGTTGCAGTGATTTCTATTTATATAGAACTGTCAGATGTCGGTCCACATGTTGCAGTGATTTCTATTTATGAAGAACTATCAGATGTCGGTCCACATGTTGCAGTGATTTCTATTTATGAAGAACTGTCAGATGTCTGTCCACATGTTGCAGTGATTTCTATTTATGAAGAAATGACAGATGTCGGTCCACATGTTGCAGTGATTTCTATTTATATAGAACTGTCAGATGTCGGTCCACATGTTGCAGTGATTTCTATTTATGACGAACTGTCAGATGTCGGTCTACATGTTGCAATGATTTCTATTTGTATAGAACTGTCAGATGTCGGTCCATATGTTGCAGTGATTTCTATATATGTAGAACTGTCAGATGTCGGTCCACATGTTGCAATGATTTCTATTTATGATAGAACTGTCAGATGTCGTTCCACATGTTGCAGTGATTTCTATTTATATAGAACTGTCAGATGTCGGTCCACATGTTGCAGTGATTTCTATTTATGAAGAAATGTCAGATGTCGGTCCACATGTTGCAGTGATTTCTATTTATATAGAACTGTCAGATGTCGGTCCACATGTTGCAGTGATTTCTATTTATGAAGAACTGTCAGATGTCGTTTCACATGTTGCAGTGATTTCTATTTAAGAAGAACTGTCAGATGTCAGTCCACATGTTGCAATGATTTCTATTTATATAGAACTGTCAGATGTCGGTCCATATGTTGCAGTGATTTCTATATATATAGAACTGTGAGATGTCGGTCGACATGTTCCTTTTTCTACGTTGATCCTCTGTCACTTAAAGTTCTGACGTGTTCAACAAATCTGTTGTGTAATGCAAAAAATGTTTCTTCAATGTAAAATTCATTGCATATTCTACAAGTTGCTTTATAAGTAACATTTTTATTGTGCATCTATCGTTGCTCCTATGTCTTCATCGAAACAGTTTTATTTTCCAAGTAGTTAAGGTTCTCCTTATAATTTTCTTTCTAGCAGTTTTGAATGTATCAGATATAAACTCATATGAGCAATAAATCAATTCTAGTGTTTGTTGTTGATCTGCCAGTCCCTTGTGTTTGCTTACTTTAAAATTTCCTAATTCGGTTGCCATTCATGATTTACTTATGATAGCGGTTTCTTTTCCATATGAGTAGGTTATGCGAGTCTGATGTAGGAAAAGCGATCCAAGAAAGAGTTTTTTATATACCCTTACTTTGACTATAATCAAAGTAACATCTTGGAAAATCGGTTGGCCACTTCTTACAGAGTGTTCTAGAATAAAAGTTATTTTCGTTTATAAGCTGTTTAAATATTTGTGACTCGTTTCCAGTGTATATAAAGCGCCAAATGCTGAATAAAATCATCATCCCTTAACCACACGGAGGTATTTCACCTTCAATTTTATAAAGCTATGGCGTTTTCTGATATGTGTATAAATACACTTACAAAAACCATAATAACCAGAGTTTCCCATAGTAACTCTTTTGTCTAGTCTGTAAATATTCTTGTCATACTGAAAATAACTTAACTGTTAGTCAGAATAAAGTGAGGGCATCGTTCTAAGGGTTCCAGAGAAATACCAAAATATTCAGATAGTTTTAAGGTATTTATTACTACTGATAATTTTTCGTGGTATTAATGGCTAAAGACAAACTACGTTTAGTTCTACATCTTTTAGTTTACATTCGTTTTAGCTCAGATGAGATGGAACATGTGGTAGATTCTCTTTTCGTTTAACCAAGAAAAATACTCTTTCTAATCCATAGATGGATATAGCTATCATGCCTTCCGTGTGGTTTTCTGGTAACCCACAGAACTGTTGCGTTCTGCTGTGATTTGGTTTCAGTGTTTCCAATAATTTTTCGAGTTCATAAACAAATTGTATTTTTCATCTTAACGTCAAAAGTTGGGTTTTTCGTTAGAGGTAAGTTTTAGTTATTAGACGCGACTCAGGGTGGGCATTAGGGTGTAGATCTTAGTTTATTCTCCTCCTGTTATTTGTCGCGACTCAGGGTGGACATTATGATGTATATCTTTGTTTATTCTCCTGTTATTAGTTGCGAATCAGGATGGACATTATGGTGTATATCTTTGTTTATTCTCTTCCTGTTATTAGTTGCGATTCAGGGTGGACATTATGATGTAGATCTTTGTTTCTTCTCCTGTTATTAGTCGCGACTCAGGGTGGACATTATGATGTAGATCTTTGTTTATTCTCCTCCTGTTATTAGTCGCGATTCAGGGTGGACATTATGATGTATATCTTTGTTTATCCTCCTCCTGTTATTAGTCGCGATTCAGGGTGGACATTATAAGGTGTATATCTTTGTTTATTCTCCTGTTATTAGTCGCGACTCAGGGTGGACATTATGGTGTATATCTTTGTTTATTCTCCTGTTATTAGTTGCGAATCAGGATGGACATTATGGTGTATATCTTTGTTTATTCTCTTCCTGTTATTAGTCGCGATTCAGGGTGGACATTATGATGTATATCTTTGTTTATTCTCTTCCTGTTATTAGTCACGACTCAGGGTGGACATTATGATGTAGATCTTTGTTTATTCTCCTCCTGTTATAAGTCGCGATTCAGGGTGGACATTATGATGCATATCTTTGTTTATTCTCCTGTTATTAGTCGCGACTCAGGGTGGACATTATGATTTAGATCTTTGTTTATTCTCCTCCTGTTATTAGTCGCGATTCAGGGTGGACATTATGATGTATATCTTTGTTTATTCTCTTCCTGTTATTAGTCGCGATTCAGGGTGGACATTATGGTGTATATCTTTGTTTATTCTCTTCCTGTTATTATTCGAGACTCTGGGTGGGCATTATGATGTAGATCTCTCTATATTCTTGTTCTGTTATTAGTTGCAACTCAGGGTGTACATTATTATGTAGATCTTTATCTTCCTCTGGTTGACCTTACCTTTTAAGATTTTTTTTTGCTTCTATTAACTTTGAATTATTTTACATCTTATGTTTCTCATTTCTTTTTATGTTACTATTCAAATGATTTTCGCTATAAGTTTAGGCTGCATATATACAATCGTGTTTATATATATTGATATTTTTTCTGTTTTTATATGAACACTAATATCAGTATGACCTTGTTACATGCTCTTTATTGGCCTATAGAACAAATTTAAAAGTGTAGAATCTGTTAGTCAAGCAGCGTAAGTAGTAGATTGCTTCTGAAATATTTGAGTGAAGTTAACTATAACCTTGTTCTAGAGTTTGTGGTAATTCTTTCGTCATGCAAAAAAAAACAAAAAAACTGGTTTGTTGTAGTTGGAGTAATGCCATGAGAGATGAGAGGGTTTGTTCGTAATTATGCACAAAGATACATATCGGGCTACTTTGTCTTTGCCAACTAACGTTACCGAAATCCGGTTTTTTAGTGTATAGTTTTTTTCAAAGTTATCGCTGAGGCGCTGGGGGGAGAAGAAGGGACAAATAATCAGCCAGCTGACTGGATCACGAGCTATTACGTAATAAACTATATTCTTTAATCTGTACGATTAAATACTCCCCTGCGTAGAACGGTAATTGTTTATAAAATACTGTTTTTTCGATGTAATTACATGTACAAACATTGGAATAGCGGAACAGGTTCTGTATACTTGCATACATCCGACCAAAGTGCAACCTGCAATTTGAGCATGCCCTTGTGGTGCCCAGTGTTTTAAACATATTCAAAACCAGCTTCTTAAAGTAACTGACAGTAAATCAAGTGACACTTTAACATCTGGTAAAATAATCGAAGATACGGTGGCTTATAAATTGTTTAAACAGAAGTCACTTGCAATATAGTACGTCCAATAACAGCAAAGGACAAATCCTTTATAAATATTTATGTTATATTCATGTTAGGTTTGAATTTTTTTATTAATGACGCTTTCTTAAGTGTCTTTTGTGTACGTCTTGTTCTTTTTGTTCTTAACGTGTTCATTTACATGAGATGGTCTTCTTTAAATCTTGTTTTTTATCCCTTTTTCAATCTTTTGATGTACTTACTGCTTGACTGAATGACAACTAATGAACAAGGCTGAAATCCGTGTTGCACACTGTAACGTACCTACTGCTTGACTGAATGACAACTACTGAACAAGGCTAAAAGCCGTGTTGCACACTGTAATGTACCTACTGCTTGACTGAATGACAACTAATGAACAAGGCTGAAATCCGTGTTCCACACTGGAACGAACTTAATGTTTGATTGAATGACAACTAATGAATAAGGCTGAAAGTCGTGTTGCACACTGTAACGTACCTACTGCTTGACTGAATGACAACTAATGAACAAGGCTGAAAGTCGTGTTCCACACTGTAACGTACCTACTGCTTGATTGAATGACAACTAATGAACAAGGCTGAAAGCCGTGTTGCACACTGTAACGTACCTACTGCTTGACTGAATGACAACTAATGAATAAGGCTGAAATCCGTGTTGCACACTGTAAAGTACCTATTCTTTGATTGAAGGCGTGTGCTGATTGACAGTTAATGTACGTCTCGTTGTGTGATTTGTTTGTTAAATGCGTTGTAAGTCGTGTGATATTCATTGGAGCGTCGGGCACAGAGCATACTCCCTCTGCCTCACCAAAAGGAAAGATAAGGTTGACTCTTTGGAGACGCTTTTCTTGTTCTCTTGTGTCTTACAGAGGGACCCTTGATGGAAGTGTTCAAATAAGTAGTTTTCTTCATCTTGGTTGTTAAAACTATATGATACATCATCAAAGCATCTCCACGGAAAACATAAACTACATCGTTTCTAACAAAATTCACAACTCAAGAGGAACAAGAAGCCGTTAAGTGACGAGAGATTAAGAAAATTGTCTCCAAAGTCATTGCAGTACTTTTCCTTTTTATGCGGGAGATGTACTCTTTTGTTGAACACGCCAGTGAATATAACATGACTTATAAATATATTTACCATAAAAAATGTATATATATAACGAAATGGACATCAACTGACAATAAACACACGACATCAATAAATAACTTGGTACATTAAAAGTCTTACGGAAAATCCACCGTTTGAACCAAAAGATATAGTGGATGAAATAAGTTATATTTCAACTTGTTTTTAAAGTGCAAATAGTATTCCACCAAAAGTCACATTTAAAGCACTAAAACAAGTAAGGCAAAATACAACACTCACTATAAACAAATAAACTAGATAAGATAATAAGTAAAAAAGAACCGATGGTCTATCGATCTCAGAATTCTACTTTATAACACCTCTAGCTTTCTACTGTGCCAAAGAGGAACGTAATCGTAGGCAGTTATTTCAAAAGTTCAATTATATAAATATATATATATAAAACAATTCAATAACAACAACAAAAAAGCACATTAAAGATAGGGAGATCACGATTTATTACACTACGTTCCAGTAAAAGTCGAATTCCGTATTAAATAACTTTTCAATTAAAATCAGCCGAATATCCCAAATAAATATCGTACTTTATTAACCCAGACGATTCGGCTTCAAGGACTATTCTGCACATAAAAAAACAGAAAAAAAGCAGAAACCTGTTTGTGAGAAACCCAAGAACGTGTTACAATGAGTTAGCGTCTCGTGTTGACAGGATAAACGTTACTGTTGGAAAACCAAAAGTCTTCAACAAACATCACATGGTACGTAGATATGTAGCATTAAAATGTGAGTAAGTAACGTTGACTCATTTAACTAGTACAGCTGTAAAAAGAAAGAAAACTGACAACAAAATTTCAGTTGAGAAAGAATAAAAAGTATCTAGTCACGTGTCGCGTTTATCATCTATAATTAACGTTCATAGTTCGTGGCTGTGCTCTAATCAGTAGCGTTTCTTTATATTTTTGTTCACAAATAAACGTGCTTTGTGAAGAATTTTGATTTTAAAAAGTTTTTCTCTTGGAGGAAGATAATCTTCGCAAGAACACTTTTCACAACCTTACTTGGGTTGGATGTTGCCCATTGGTTAGCACGCCTGGACTGTGAGTTCGAGGGTTTATGGTTTGCATCTCTTTGCCGCACAATTACGATTCATACCTTGGGGTGTCATACGAGTGTCCATGAAAACCCATATTCAGTCAGGAGTGGCCCAAAAGTTGGCAGTGGCTTCTTTTGGTTAAAAATAGTGGCTGCTATGTGCAGATAGCTCTTGCTCATCTGTTTGGGCGAAAATTCTAAAACAAACAAACAATGAACCTTCATTATGATAACGTCATTAATGTGTTCATTGAAACGTTCTTGTTTTTTCTTTTCCTGTCTCATCAATCTAAGTGGCTTCACAAATTATAACAATGATCCCAGGGATCGATTTGCCACTTTACATTGGTCTACTAATTTATAACTTTTTACCCTGAGAATTAGATTTGTAGGTCGGTCTTCCAAGTGTAACCAGGATTCTGTATTAACTTGATTTAAAGTCGAGAACTCTGTATAGGATTTTTTGAATAGTTCATCAGTGTTTCACTGACATATGGAGCTAATCAAATTAATAATGACTGTGTTTTAGTGAAAATACCAAATTAGCTAAATTCGGTAACATGTATGTAGTTTTGTACTACAGGGCACTATCCTACACTCTCACTCACTTCATTAGTGCATATATTATGTAATATTTATTTATGATTGTATAACAGGGCACTATCCACACTCTCACTCACTTCTTTAGTGCATATATTATGTAATATTTATTTATGATTGTATAACAGGGCACTATCCACACTCTCACTCACTCCTTTAGTGCATATATTATGTAATATTTATTTATGATTGTACGACAGGGCACTATCCACACTCTCACTCACTCCTTTAGTGCATATATTATGTAATATTTATTTATGATTGTACGACAGGGCACTATCCACACTCTCACTTTCTCCTTTAATGCATATATTATGTAATATTTATTTATGATTGTACGACAGGGCACTTATCCACACTCTCACTTTCTCCTTTAAATACAATCATAAATAAATATTACATAATATATGCACTAAAGGAGTGAGTGAGAGTGTGGATAGTGCCCTGTTATACAATCATAAATAAATATTACATAATATATGCATAACAGGGCACTATCCACACTCTCACTCACTCCTTTAGTGCATATATTATGTAATATTTATTTATGCTTCTTGGTTTTTCAACAACAGTGACTTAGCCTCTCAATACGTCATGTCACAACGCTATTTCATGATGTCACAGGAGCCTTGGTTTCTCAAAAACGGTGACTTTACCTGTCAATATGTCATGCCAAAACACTGTTCCACGTTCTAGCTTTCTTGATTGGAAGAGGCTTTTGCTTTCCGTTATCTTTTGTGCAAAGAAAACTCCTTAATGAAGGCCTGTAGCCAAAACACTGTGTTGAATAAAACGTAGTTTATCTAGAATTTTAGGCTATTTGTAATTACAAAACGAACTTAGTATTCCAGTAAGCACTTGGAAATTTAAATATTTTTCTCATGCGTGTGTTTATTTGTAATCTAAATACAAACTTTTAAATGTAGTAACGTATGTTTTTCTCATCATTAACGCCATGCATATACAATACATTATAAATAATGCTTTATGATATTGTAACAGACTTTTAGGGAAAATCAAAATGAAAAGTTCAACTAATCAATTGGTTCTTTTCGAAACTAAAAACATATAAATCTCTGTAATTGTTGCTGACAAAAGAATCAACAAACTTACCGTTCTGTCCGCTAGATGTCTAACACGACATGGGAGATATGCTGTTTTTCCGGATGATGTGGTGATGTTATTTGGAGTTGAGCTGTCAAAAGATGGCTTTATGTCCCCATAATAAACATTACGCATTACAGAGCGTACTAGTTGAAAATGACGTGTCTTTGTAAGAGGTTGGAGTTCAGAACCTAAGAGAGAAAAAATACGTTGTGATCTTAGAAATCAAAAATTAAGTACCAGTGTTAAAAGGAAAACAACAACAACAAAAACATACTGTATATATATATATCTTTGTACAGTCAAACAACATGAAAATGCCTAAAAGTAAAAATCAGTAAAGTTTTTTCTGGATGTAACTCAGAAATAAAAATAAAGGTTAAAAGCAACAATACAACCCACAATAAGAAAAGTAGATTACTGACCATAAATTTGAGGCACTCATACTCACCTTATGCTTATTTCAAGATAAAGTGAACCAATGCAAGTTAATCTGATATGAAACAGGAGAGTTATTCAACTTCAAATCACCCCTCATCTCCCATGTGCATTATTACGTTGCTTGAGGGACAACTGTATTTTTTTATTTGAGATCCTAAACTAATAGTAAATGTGCATGTTAATGTTTACGAAATCCAAAGATCAGTAAAAATAACTTGTAAAAACAAATTATACTTTGTTTAACTATTTCATCTGAAATATATATTTTAACAGTTAATTGATTTTTAGCAAGGTTACAAACTTACCATGGCTTTAGTGTACTATTCCATTATTATTTGTTTGGAATTAAGCTCAGAGATACACAATGAGCTATCTGTGCTCTGCCTACCACGAGTATCGAAACCCGGTTTCTAGCGTTGTAAGTCCGTAGACATACCGCTGTGCCACTGGGGGGGGGGGGAGGTCATTCCATTATTAATAAATCTTTTATAATTCACTAATCTTCTGTAAAAGTTCCATATGTAACAAAAACAAAATTAAGGAAGGATCTTGGCCTAAGGAAGGATGTTGGCCTAAGGATAGAAGTATGCTGGCCTAAGAAAGGATGTTGGCCTAAGGAAGGATCTTGGCCTAAGAAAGGATGTTGGCCTAAGAAAGGATGTTGGCCTAAGGAAGGACGTTGGCCTAAGGAAGGATGTTGGCCTAAGAAATGATGTTGGCCTAAGAAAGGATGTTGGCCTAAGAAAGGATGTTTGATATCCTGGTCATAGAATGAATAATACTATAAGTCAATTTTTGATTAGTACGACATTTTATGATTTTCGTTGAATTTCTCTGTGATTCATGTTTACGTTATTATTGGGTCGAACCATTCTAGGCAATTTTACATATTTTTCTATATTTTAGAGCCAGAACCAATTTTTGGTGAGCCGTCTTAAATAAGGATCGATGGCCCATAAAAAAGTCGAAATCATCAAATATATCTTGAAAATCTAATTCATTTGGATCACACACGCGATACCAAAGATCATTAAATTACCAGAGGAACCAACAAAGATGGTCATAAAATCAGAATAATGACTTACGAAATAACATTAGTTATTTATCAATGTATGTTACGCTGAAAACATAAATGTTTCCTTGGTAATTATATCCTGGGAATTAAGCATATGTTTTCATGCTTAACATATATGGCAATGTCACGAGCACAATCTTAATGAAATATAAGCAAAGAGAAATTGTATTTTTGAGTGATGACCAATTGAATGTGGTGGCACTTGACAGCCTCCTGTCCACTAATGGAGAAAGCACGTGGACATGTCACGAAACATACACGTTTGCAAAAGAAACTAGTGAGTGTCACTGTCTGTCATAAACGTCATCTTGATGTTTAACAGAACAGATCAGGTGGACCAGTTTCCTAAAGAAATACATTAATAATGTGTAAAGAACGTCCGGAGCTAGCAAAATACCATCGATAAATGTGCATTAGAGTTGTATACAAATCTGGATTTTAAACTACGTAGTACAACCATATTGATATGTTGCATTACAAACATGTGACATTGAACTGCACGGTCTTACATTTATATATTATTAAAGTTTCAAAACATGGATAACCAATTAAAGATGGCTAGTCAAATTACACGACATCCAGACATTTTTAGTCGACTTTATGTTTTACTGCATTTGATAAAAGAGAGAGAGAGAGCGAGAGATGGTTTCAACTCGTAAAGGTTCGTTCTGGACTGATGAAAGAGTTTATAAACGAATTAGGTTGGTAAATATTATAACTGACTAAACTAAAGATGACTGGGTCACTCATTGTTAAAATGAAAACAATAGAAATATAGAGATTTTAAACTTTAGAACAATTTCTAAAGTAAAATGTTTGCATTTCTCTCAGGGATGTTATCATCAGCTGTAAACAAGTGTACACTAAAATCAAGAAGGTGAAGTGTTTTAGTTGTGTATTAAATTGAAAATGTTTATTAACTAAGTCATTATGATAGTTCACTGTTGTAACTAAGAGCTTTATGAGCTGCATATATTGAATAGTGTAATGAGAGAGCTACGCAGATAAAACCAAGTAAGCTAAATAATATTCTATTGTTGAGAATTTTAGCACGCATCTAAGGAAGCCACGTAGATGTTGATTTAGTTAAAGGCCATACACAAATAAAGAATTCACCTTCCTGCAGGCTTAGCAAACAGTTCACCAGAGAATATACTTCAAATACACATCCACACAGACTAAGGGTAGGCAACTCAAATAACAAGAAGAGCCTCTTTTTTTTTTCAAATTCGGCAAAAACCAAAGATACTGAAAGCCGCAATTTATTTAACTCCCATTTCAATAACTGAACAACGAGAGGGATAAAGAGCAGCAGGTTGCCGACCCTAGTGTAGACAGTGCAGACAGTTAAACACTTACGTTAAGCTTTCTTGTTGCTGCAAGTTTAGCATGCAAATATGATGACAGATCTACTGTAGATGTAATAAAGGTCTTCCACTATAACTATTGTACACATCATGGAACCTATCTTAACGTAGTGAAAAGTCATACACACATGTAATGAATTTACGTCACTGGCGATTTAGTACCGATTTCGGAACCCTTATTAATAATGTAGTTAGAAGTCATATAAGCATGTATAAAATTCATGTCGCTCTAGAGTTAACACGTACTTATGGAAGCTAGACCTATGTGAACGTAGTTAAAAGTCATATAAGTATGTATAAAATTCATGTCACTATAATTTTATCATGTATCTAGAGTATCTAGACCCATGTTAACATTAAAGTGCTAAAACATGTATAGAATTCTGTCACTGTAGATTCTCACGTAACTAGGGTAGCTAAATCAATGTTAACGTAGTTAGAAGTGATAAAACAAATATAATATTCATGTCACTCTGGGTGTATTACGTATCTAGGGGATCTAGACCCATGTTAACGTAGATAGAGGTCATAAAAACAAATATAATATTCATGTCACTCTGGGTGTATTACGTATCTAGGGGATCTAGACCCATGTTAACGTAGTTAGAGGTCATAAAAACAAATATAATATTCATGTCACTCTTGGTTTATCCTGCACCTAGAGAATCAAGTAGTATACACATATTAATGTGTTCATGTCCTTTGGGTTTTCTGTTTATCAGGAGTTCTGTCCAAAGAAGAGGAGATAACACTAATACTTTGTGCACATGCTATTAGTATACAAATATCATCTTCCACCAGCTTAGTCGTTCTCCACTTTAAAACTGCAGATAACAGTAATATCCTGTGCACATACTATTACTTAAGTATCATGTACAACCAGATAAGTCGTTCTTCATTTGAACACTGCAGATAACAGTAATATCCTGTGCACATACTATTACTTAAGTATCATGTACAACCAGATAAGTCGTTCTTCATTTGAACACTGCAGATAGCAATTGAAATTGTCGTTAATAATTCGTAAGCAGGTGGGTATTAGTTATGGTATAATTAGATGTTACGATATTAGAGATGTAATAGTATTAGTTTTATTGTACAACGAATCATCCTTACAAAAAATTATCTACATGTTTTAGAAATCAGTATATGCTTAGTACTAGCTCCTGATCGCTACAATTTATCATTGATTTAATTTTCCATCAATACAAGTCTTTTTGTGGTAGTCGACGTCTATTTTCCAGACGCTTAGAAATGGATTAATCCTGACCCCATATACAAAATATTATCGATTTTATTATGGTTACTATCATGATATCGATTACCAATGAATGCAGTTTCAACAATAAAAGTTAAGGGACTTGAAATCATTAATGGGCCGAGCATCTGATATATTTAGAATTGAACAGATTCTAAAGTGTAATTATATTCTCTAGTAAGTTAAGTATGTCACATGCACAATGAACTTTGATAAGAGAAAGAGTATTCTTGCATTTCAAAAACTTAACTGGCTAAAGCTTAACCTCCTAGTTCAGGGTACTTCTTACAAGAATACACAATGCAAATACAATACTGCAGTTATCGACTTCTTTCAAATACAAAGCGTGTTTGGGTGTTGGTGTAAACATTACATATGATGAAAGTCAGTGCAATATAGAGAACAAAACTTTGGCTCCATTTTCCTATTTCATACCATGTTATGAAAGTAATATATATATATCACGACAATAAAACAACACATCAGTAAATAAGAAAGTAAAATCACCTGGATGTCCTACTTTTGTTATGTTCACGATTATTGATTTATTCAATAGATTGAAAGCGAGGATGTTTTTTGCAGCAACGTCTTAGTGTGAAACACTTCAAAACCTTTGTTTCAAAACACAGACTTAATAATTAATCTGTGACTTTATTGGTATATTATTGAGTTATATTAAGCATCATTGCCTAGCTGGAATGCTCAGATGGTCATTATTCTGTAATGCAAGTCTGTTTAACACCAAGTGTAGAGTCTACATCGGAAATACTCTTGTTTACAATCCAGAGGCATCTAGCAGTTAAGCAACCATTCTGAGCAATAGCATAGCCCGGCAAAGTCGCGGGTTCGAATCTCCGTTTCACCAAACATGCTCGCCATTTCAGCTGTGAGGATGTTATAATGTGATGGTCAATCCCGCTATTCATGGGTAAAAGAGTAGCTCAAGAGTTAGCGGTGGGTGGTGATAACTAGTTGTTTTTCCTCTAGTCTTACACTGCTAAATTAGGGACGACTAGCGCAGATAGCCCTCGTGTATCTTTGCTAGAAAACCAAACCAAATTGAGCAAGAGCAAAATGTATGTTGATATTATTCTAAATCGTTTCAGACTTGGAATAACTTGGATACGAAGACCTTAGTTGGTATCAATTATACTCCAGCTATTACCAACAATAACAATACTTTAAATTAATTATAAAAACGAAAGCATGATACCTTTATGTTTTCACTTGTTACACACACACACACGTATACATATATATATATTAACATTTACGTGTGTGAGCTTTATTTTATATTTATGAATTATTAGTATGTTCTAGAAAGCAGGTTATCCTACTTAAACAATAAAATTAAATAATTTTGAATAATGCGTTTTTATGCCTTGTATTCACAACTAGTATGCACCCGTATTTTGTATTAATCTTCCATAAAAAAATTCTTAAAGTATGTTCATCTTGATATGCTGAACAGGTATATTATTATGTACAGTGTCTATAACTGGTTTTACAAATACAAAATGAAGAAATACATGATGTAAGGTACATACTTGCTTGAAAGCCCTTGTTACAGTCTAAAATGAACATGCCGCTACAATCAGGGTTCAATAACAAAAAACAATTTATCCAACAATAACAACAATTAGAAATAAATTCAACACTTACCAAAACATAGTTAATAAACACGTGCCTGGCCAGGAGTTGATACTAATGTTAATAAACAATATATCATAAATATCAATATCAGTTCAAATAATGGAATCAGGAAAAAAATAACAAGAAGGAAAAAAACCTAATTCCAAAAAATACAGCAACACAATATTCCAAAATTACCTTTCAATGTTAATAACAATATCGAGTGATAAACAGCAATAATTCATTAACTCTCTCTTAGTGAAGTTTCTGGAGTGTGGGATAGCAAATTCTATTTGTTTTATGATTATGGTTGTGTTTATCGTTCATTTATTATTTCCTTCTATTGTTTAGTTCATCTATGAATTTTAGGTTGCATTAAAACGCTAACTCACATTCTACATAATCATTTGTATTTTGAGTGAATATGTATGTACAGATCCTTGTAAAAGTATTCATCCCCCCCCCCATGCAAAGTTTCCACATTTTCTTGTCGCCTGAGCTTGTAATCATGAAACTTTCAAATGGGATTCTATATTTAGAATCTACACAATGTACTCTAAACTAAGAAAGCTAAAAAAGTAAGTAAATCAGATTTTCAAAGAAAATTATAATATTTTTAATTGCATAAGTAATCAACCCCTTTACTTCAGCAACCCTAAATCAGTTTAGGTGCAAAAGATCAGTTTGAAAGGTCACAAAATGAGTGTAATGGTCTCTGTCTGTGTGTAATCAAAGTGGTATAAGTTGACTTCAGAATAAATGCATCTGTTCAAGCCACAACTCATATAGTGATACAACAAACCAACCATGAAGATCAAGAAGATTTCCAAACAAGTCAGAAATAAAGTGGTAGAGAAGCACAGATCAGGAGAATGTTACAAGAGGACGCTGATTATTTCTTTGAGTATGATGAATTCCGTCATTAAGAAGTTGAATGTGCTTCATACCCCCCAGTAACTACTCAGATCAGGCTTCCCTTCCAAACTAAGCAGCCGGGCAACTAGAAAACTGGGTAGGGATGCTACAGTGAAGCCAACAGGGACTTTAAAAGATTTGCAAAATTCCATGTCCGAGATGGGAGTCAGTGTTGGTACATCGACAATATCTGGGTCCCTACACAAAGCTGGCCTGTATGGCCGAGTGGCAAGAAAAAAAACATTACTGAAAAAGAATCTTAAATTTCGTATGAAATTTGCGAAAAATCATGTAAATGATATTGCAGACATGTGGCAGAAGATTTTGTGGTCAGGCGAGATAAAAATTGAGTTTTTTGGGCAAGCCCAATACAACACATCATCCAGTCAACACCATCTCAACTATCAAACATATCTACCAGTTTTGTACAATGGAATGATGTAATTTTTGTCCATTCTTCCTGAAACAGATTGCTGCAATTCTGACAAGTTTGTTGGGGATCGTTGATCAACTGCAATCTTCAAGTCTCCCAATAAGGTCAAAGCCACACTGGAGTGGTTTCAAAAGAAGAAAGTGACTGTCCTGAAGTGGCCCAGTCAAAACTTTTGACTTGAATCCAATAGAAAATTTATTGCGAGACTTGAAGATTGCATGTTCCATGTCTGAGGTGGGAGTCGGTGTTCATACATCGACAATATCTCAGTCCCTACACGAAGCTGACCTGTATGGGCTAGTG
>NW_013667359.1:111239-119093 GCF_000517525.1 Limulus polyphemus | reverse complement strand
CATCTAGTGACAGCTTCGTATTCTAGAGATTTAACTCCCCTGTAATCTTGGTTTTGAGGACACCTAAAGTCTACAGTTTATTCTACACATCTAGTGACAGCTTCGTATTCTAGAGATTTAACACCCCTGTAATCTTGGTTGTGAGGACACCTAAAGTCTACAGTTTATTCCACACATCTAGTTACAGCTTCGTATTCTAGAGATTTAACACCCCTGTAATCTTGGTTGTGAGGACACCTAAAGTCTACAGTTTATTCCACACATCTAGTTACAGCTTCGTATTCTAGAGATTTAACACCCCTGTAATCTTGGTTGTGAGGACACCTAAAGTCTACAGTTTATTCCACACATCTAGTTACACTTACCGATTTAAAGGAACGTACCAGTGAAAATATTTAAGCAGTTCCAAAATGCTTGTCTCACGTGTATTAGTTTGGCAGCAGTCATATAGAAGTGGTACAAAATCTGGGAGAAGTTGACTAAAACATTATTACGTTTTAAAATGTGTACAAGCATTCGTAGGCATGTTATAAAATTTTCTGTCAAAAAGTAAAAGTGTAACTGCTTTAGTTACAGAAGCAAAATTATCAGTATATGACGAATGAAACAAGAATTTATATTTGTTGGAATTATACACATTACTACATTGTTGTATGTTGTTTGTTATTCTATTTTTCATCAAGCAAAGCAACACAATTGCCTATCTGCACCCTACCCACCGCTCAGAATCGAACCTAGGATTTTAAAATTGTTAGTCCGCAAACTTACCACTGTATTTGCCGTTGATGATATTTCATGACTAGTTATGTCAAAGTATGGGCCAGGCGTAGCTTTGAGGCTTAGCGTGCTCAAACTGTGAATCCGAAGCTTTAAAGTTCGCATCTTATTGCTGGAAAATACGCACTTCGAGTAACAAATACTCTCTTACTATCGATTAGACAGAGTAGCCTAAGAGTTGGCGGCGGATGTTGTTAATTAGCTGATTCCATTTATAGGGGTTTAGTGCGTTTTAGACGTACAGGCTGCTCGTGGTAAATTTAAATGCTATTAACTCCTCACTATGGCATTACCGTGATTTATAAGATTTATATATGGAAACTTATTAAACTAGAATGGTTTATCGTTATATTTGAGAAGAACGAAATCTATCACATATATACATTATATGCACACACACACACACAAACATATAATTTTTTATTATTATTTTGTTTTTAGCTTTACTGGCTACACAACGCTAGAAATCGGGTTTCGATACCCCTTGGTGGGCAGAGAATTGTGTAGCTTTGTGCATAATTACAAACAATCCTACTGGCTACAAGCCTCTTCTGCCTCTATTCCTTAACAGCAACATGTGTCGGAAACAATTTGTCTTTGATGACAAATTAATTAAGTTACACAGTCAGGATTGAGAAATCGGTTCTCATTAGTCACTTGCCGTTGTTTGGGCGAATTATATAGAATTATTCTGATGTCATGTTTAGTTAGAATATCACAGTATAATTATCAGGATACGCGACTACGACACGTTTGTTAACGATTTTTCTTGTTGTTTGCATCACCATCAATTATTTCTGTTATGCGCACCACTGAAAATACACACACACACACTCTGTTTAAACATATTCGGATTTCGAACGAAGATAAGCCGTGGGGGTTCTAGGAATAAACAATTGATGTTTTATGTGTTTTTCTTTATACTCAATTTCATTCATTGTTATGGATTATAACGATGGAGATTAATTTGAGTACCTTGTAAGATTAGTGTTTACATTTATGGACAGTATTTTGGGCTTTTAGTTTGGTATATGGACTTAGAAATAACCTAAATATCCTAAGTTGGCTGACATTCGTAAGATATTATTGCGACAATAACCAAAAATGCCAATAAGATCGAGGAAGTCCAGTTTATTCTTAAACGAAATGAGTGTAATCATTAGGTGTTTTAATTTTAATTTATCATACATACAAATGTATATATATTTAAGTAGTTCTAAAAAGGTTTGTTAAATAACGTTGATCTACCTGATTTAAATGCTACTTTTTAACTCACATTTGAACATATCCTGTTTTTTTGAAAGACAGAGATGCAATGCTTAGAATTATCGTATTGATAAACCGATATGATGGAGTTAATCTGATGAGCATACAGAATTAAAAAGATACTCAGAAAAACAGTGTAGGCTCCACGTGAATATAAAATAAATGTAATTATAAGTTTGACTCAATATATACTAAGTATGGACTAGCATCTTGTAAACATAATGTGATAATGACCACTTTTAACTAATACATTTGTGATCACGTACAGCTGGTAAAACAATCGGACCATGTTACTCTACTAAACTCGAACATGCTGAAATGATAAACATAACGACTACCAATTGCATTGAAAGATGAAAAGTGGATTCTGTACTCACTTCAGAGCCAGAGAGGCACTCAGTAAAGCGAATGTCTCCGCCAAGCAGCGTTGACCGTATTCGGCTCTCAAAAAATAAAAAAAATGTTTTCGTATGTCCGTGATTATCAACGTACACGGACCAGTTTTGGCATGGCAATGAGGAATGATATTCTACCTATGTCCACCAAATTTCATCAAAATCAGCTCATTTTTTACTGAGTTATAGTGTGGAAAACCGGTCTTCATATTAACAGATAGGTAGTTTATTGATTTTTAGTGACCTTGCCTGACCTTCCAAAAACTAATCACTTTTATGTTGAGTCATAGTCCAAATGTGTGTTTCAACTTTGGTCCAAATCCATTCAGCCGTTTCTATAAATCTTGCTGACAAACACACACCTTCGGCGGCTGAGGTAATTAGACAGCTTTAAACGATAAAAAAGCGGCTATGGTAAGCAACTCAGAAAGTTTTAAAGATAAAAGGGATAAGGTATCCTAAACACACTTTAGAATTAGAAAGGTTTGAAAGATAAAGGGATAAGGTATCCTAAATACACTTTAGAATTAGAGAGGTTTGAAAGATAAAAGGGATAAGGTATCCTAAATACACTTTAGAATTAGAGAGGTTTGAAAGATAAAAGGGATAAGGTATCCTAAACACACTTTAGAATTAGAGAGGTTTGAAAGATAAAAGGGATAAGGTATCCTAAACACACTTTAGAATTAGAGAGGTTTGAAAGATAAAAATAAAATATGCTATACTAAATACATTTGAGAATTAGATGTTTTTGAAAGATAAAAACTAGACCTGCTTTATTTAACACACTTTCGGATTAGATGGTTTTCAAAGATAAATAGTGGATATGCTATACTAAACAAACTTTAGAATTACAGATTTGAAAAATGAAAAGTCGACATGTTATACCAGACACACTTCGAAATTAAACAGTTTTTAAAGATAAGAACTGTACATGCTATATTAAACACACTTTAGGATTAGACAGTCTTAATAGATAAAACTGGACATTGTATATTAAACACACCTGGGGATTAGATAGCTTTTAAAGCTAAAAAAGGGATATCCTATACTAAACAGACTTTAGAATTATACAGATTTAAAAAATAAAACGTGGACATGCTATACTAAACACACTTTAGAATTAATCTCGTTGTTAAAGATAAAACGTGGACATGCTATACTAAACATACTTTAGAATTAATCTCGTTGTTAAAGGTAAAAAGTGGACATGCTATATTAAAGATCCTTTAGGATTAGCTCGTTTTGAATGATAAAAAGTGGACATGCTATATTAAAGATCCTTTAGGATTAGCTCGTTTTGAATGATAAAAAGTGGACATGCTATACCAAACAAACCTTAGGATTCGATACTTTTAAAGCTACACTTTAGAATTAGACAGCTTTAAAAAATAAAAATGGATAAGGTATCCTAAACACACTTTAGAATTATTCAGTTTAAAAGATAAAATATTGACATGTTATACTGAACATACTTTAGAAGTAGACAATTTTGTAGGTTAAAACGTGGATATGGTCTACTAAAACTATTTAAAATTAGATAGATTTTAATGATAAAAAATGGACATGCTATACTAAACAAATATTAAGATTACACACTTTTAAAGCTAAAAAATGGATATCCTATACAGAGCACACTTTAGTATGAGACAGCTTTGAAAGATAAAAAGGGGATATAGTGAAGAGATTTGAAAGAAAAACATAGACTTGCTATATTAAGCATACTTTAGAATTTATAATTTGACATTTTTGAGTATAAAAGTAAGTATGATATAATAAACACACTTTAAATTAAATAGTTTTGAAAGGTTAATTGTGGATATGCTACAGTAAACGCACGTTATAAATAGACAGTTTTAAAAATAAAACGTGGGTGTACTATACTAAAATACCTTTAGAATTAGGCATATTTTGAAGGTAAAAAGTGGAAATGATATACTAAACACACTTTAGCAGTAGATAGTTTTGAATGGTATGAAGTGGCCATGCTGAACTAAACACACTTTAGAATTCGACAGTTTTTAAAGGTAAAAAGTGGACATGTTATATCAAACACAGTTTAAAGTAAGACAGTTTGTTGGTTAAGATATATAAAAAGCTATCACACGTCAAATTCGCGTTTTTTATTATATTCAAAGTACAATAGAACACATGCAATCACAATATGATATTGTATTATTGTCATGATCAATATGGTTATTTATACTGTAACCACAATGGAAGAATCTATTACCGTACGATGTGATTATCTGAACTACAAGTCTCATATAATCATGTATTGCTAGCACTACGTGATTATTTATGTACTTGTGACGGATTTCTTATTATATATTTATTTTGATATCGACGTTTGTTTAGATTAAGTTTATATTTTGAAATATGCATAGCTCTTTCTCTCCTGATTGGGATTTAGGTCTTTACGACCTGGGAAGGTCAGGTTCTGGTAGACCTCTTCCTCTCTTCTCAACTGTTATTATATTCTACTATCTTATTAGGTTTCGGTTTTGGTTGGCTGGTTCAGTTTGTTGAATTCTATTATCACTTTCCTTTTCAGAGCCATGTCCGTTTTGTGTTTTCAAGTTGTATATGTGTGCAGTCTTATGTTTGCTTGGTATTTGTGTTCTGTGATGTTTGTGGTAGTAAGAGTAATTGTGCTATCTGTGGTAATATTGCTGGTAGGTGTTCCAACGCTATTTTCGTGATTAGTGTGATGCAATCTTCTTGGTTTTTGGGGTTATTAAATTTTTCCAGGAAATCTGAGACTATGTTTGTGACTGCCAAAGTTATATTGATCGCTAATTCCTTTGTTTTATCATTAATGAGTTCAGTATTCTTCTTTTGTTTTGTGGTTTTCTCAGTTTGGGTGTGGGTTTTTTAATACCTGTGCAAATGTTTGTGTGGTAGGTTGCTTGTTTGTGTTGATTTTCTGTTGAGGTTCTGGTGTTGGTACCAATGGTGTTTTTTTGTGTAGTGTGTACGCCATGAATTTGTGCTTGTGTTTTTGTGTAATTTTAAATATTAATTATTCGTGCTTTAATATTTTTATATTTCAGGCATCCTTTTTAGTTTGCCGTATGTTGCTGTTGGCAGTTACAGCAGTATGGCTGTGGGTTATTTCCTGGGCATTCATTATTTCTGTGATCTCCCCCGCACCCTACTCAGCGTGGGAGAGCTTTACATGCTGCTGCCACATGTCCATAACGTTGGCAGTTGTAACACTGGGTTACCACTACCGCTGGTATTTTAGTGGGTCCTACCATGAATCTTCGATACCAGAGAATAATACCATTAGATATTACACTCTGTATATCTTGTGTTTCTTGTATATGTGTATCTCTGTTGTTTGTTGGAGTAAATCCGTTCGATTTTCGTAAATAGAATGTCTTTTTTGTGTGTTAATTCAGTTTCTGTGTCTTCGTTTTTGATGATGGTGTGTGTATATCTTTTACGACAAATGATTTGGGGTTTGGTTTGTTTCCTGGTATATGTATTGATATGTTTCCGGGTTCAAATGCGTCTTGGGGCCATTCTTTCAATAGTCGGTTTAGGTCAGTGGCCTCTGCTCCTTTAACTAGTACGCCGCCCTTAGCTAGGCGTTTGAGTGTTGTTATCTGTACTTGCGGCTTACATCTTCTGATTTCAGCCACAAGTTGTGGCTCCCTGTACTGTGGTGGAATTTCTTGTATTATTATTATTGAGTACTGTGGTGTATTTTTGTTTGTTACATTTGTGTGAGTGATCGTGTTCTGTGTTGTCAGTTTTCTTATTTTCCTCAGTCTTACTATGATGAACTGATCTGCATCTTCATACGTTGGTGGTGTTTCTTGTGATTGTTTAGATTTATCTTCGTTTACTTCTGTTTGTTTTTATTTCCCTAGTTGTTCATGCTCGTTTTCATGTGCTTACTTATGTTGTGTTTGGATTTGTGTTAAGTTGTGGTCTTCTTTGTGTTCACCTAATTTTGATGATTCTGAATGTACTTCTTCTGGTTCAGAGTTGTTTATGATTTCCATATCTGAGTTGTCTATTTGTGTGTTTCTTTTTGTTTCCTTAATAGGTATTTGTTTCCACTTTGCTTTTATCCTTTCATTGTAATTTTTTTTGCTAGGGTTACTAGTTGTGTAAGGTGTGGGTTATGGTGCTTGAGTGGATTTATAACTAAACCAGCCTTACCTGAGGCCTTACTTCTTCTTGGCGTTGCCATTGAACTCCGGAGGTTAAGGAGATAGCACTGTAGGCGTACTTTTTTACGTATACCGTGGCAGTTATCTTGGTTCGCTCGCTTTTTTTTCCCTTCTTCAACTAATAGTCCTCTTCCTTCAACTTACTTCGTTAATCTCTACACATAGCTTATAGTGTTAAATATGTATTGCAAAACTCTCGCCTGTTCTCGAGTGTAAGAATCAACAATATATGTATGTACGTAAACACTAAAGTTAGCGTCGGTATTGTTACATAAAACTGAAGTTTCGAGAAACTCTCCACACGCCTATAAATATAACCAACGCGACGCACCCATAAACAGTATCTATTATTGAGTTGCTGTAGTTTAAACTTTGTAAGCTATATCTGTGATTAAGGCCTATTAATCGGAAACTTCAAATATTTTGACCAGTAACTTTTATAAATTTCGAACATTACAAATCATTCAATTTCAGTGGATTCACATATATTACATCATTTCAGCGGTAAAAGATACTCGACCTGTAATCGGCGTGTGATCAGCGAGAACTAAAGAGCTAGCTAGCTCCCTATTAAATGAATTGTACCTACGTCAACTCGAAATTAACTCGCTCATCGTGAACCCTTGATAAGACATCAAGGAAGTTCCAGACTAGGAAGAAGACTTTATATTGCTTTGTATATTTATTGTATGTAAATCATTGTTTGTAATAATCATTTGTAATAACTGTTTTGTAAATTGTATTATTGTTTGTATATTAAAATATATTTGTATTAAAAAAGAAAACCGTGTCTATCAATCTTGTTGGCAAATATCATAAATTGGATACATATCGGCATTTATTTAAATACTAAATCCAAAGTACAAGTTAACTCAGTTTCAAACCATTAGAAATTGTAATATGTAACATAATATATTGCATGAACAATATTAAGTAAGGGTATTGTAATTATCATTTTTATTTTTGTCATTTACAAATCAGGTTTTGATCAAGTTTATTGATAGACTATTACAAACAATATCAGCACAAAAAGGTTGTACCTTTTATTAAAAACTAGCGAAAGTACCCGGCTTTGCTCGGGTTATTAGGTTGATAAACTTTAGATGTCTATGTAAGTGTGTATATTCTGAACCCATTTTAGGATAAAAGTATAACCTATATACACAGCGTGGTCACAAATAAATAGACACAACCTTTTCAGAAAAAATTAAAATTTTCAGTCATATTCACAT
>NW_013667359.1:109702-110314 GCF_000517525.1 Limulus polyphemus | reverse complement strand
AATATGCATTTTCTAGAAACTTTCGAAACGCCTATAAATATAACCAACGCGACTCGCTAAAAAAAGAGTATCTATTATTATTTTGATATAGTCAGTGTACTATAAACTTCGGGAGCTATAACCGTGATTGTTATAACGCTTATCAGTCGGAAAACTTCAGATATTTGACCAGGAGCATTTACAAAGTTCGAACAAATCATTTAACTTCAGTGGATTCTCATCGGACATTAGTACTTTTACGAGAACATTACCTAACTTCAACGGTGGAAAACTCAGCGTGTGTGACTGGTGAATAACAAAGAATAAAGGTAGCTAGCATCCCGTTAAGCGAATTGTACCTATATCAACTCGTAATTAACTCATCGTGAACTCTCGATAAGATATCAAGGAAGTTCCAGATTAGAAAGAATACTTTATATTGCTTGTAAGTTTGTAAAATTTTGTATATAAATCATTCCTTCTAATAACTATTTGTAATAACTGTTATTGTAAATTGTATTATTGTTTATATATCAAAATATATTTGAGTTAAAAAATAAAATGTGTGTATCAATCTTGTTGACAAATATCATAATATGACTATATATCGGCTTTTACTTAATTGCTAAATCC
>NW_013667359.1:107159-108756 GCF_000517525.1 Limulus polyphemus | reverse complement strand
ATAAAAGAAAGACATTTCTATTTTACATCATATTACAAGAAGGACATTCTATATTTTATAATAAAAGAAAGACATTCTCTATTTTACATCATATTACAAGAAGGACATTCTATACTTTATAATAAAAGAAAGACATTCTCTATTTTACATCATATTACAAGAAGGACATTCTATATTTTATAATAAAAGAAAGACATTCTCTATTTTACATCATATTACAAGAAGGACATTCTATACTTTATAATAAAAGAAAGGCATTTTCTATTTTACATCATATTACAAGAAGGACATTCTATATTTTATGATAAAAGAAAGACGTTTCTATTTTACATCATATTACAAGAAGGACATTCTATATTTTATAATAAAAGAAAGACATTCTCTATTTTACATCATATTACAAGAAGGGCATTCTCTATTTTACATCATATTACAAGAAGGACATTCATAAGAATCTCCTTTGCAGACCTTTTTCAAATTGTAGTTTGTAGATGAGCCAATAAATACACATGTTATGGTTGTATATTTATTCAGTTGTTTTAATTTTAAATTATAATGGTTATTTTTTATACATACTTAATGGTACTTGACCTATAGATAATCTTAATCTTCGGGTTATACATGTTGAAAATGCGAAAATTTTAAACAATAAATATTATTAATTTTCGGGATACACAATATCGAATATGTTTCAATGACTACATTATGTGTACTCAGATTAATACTTTAATGTAATTTGACCTAATAAAAGTCTAAACTTAATGAATGTTTAAATTGCCAGGTTCTGTAGAGAACTTTATTTAAAAAAAATAATGACTAAATATTTTTGATAGCTAGTTATGTCACCGCAGACTTGATCTGAAGACCAAAAGCGTGAGACTTTCGAAATGTCATCCTCTACAGTTGAGCTGCATGAGTAGATTGTATACAGTATAGTCATTAATATATTTCTACAAGTGTTTTTCTAATAAGCAGTAGCCGCTTATTTCACAGTCAAATCAATAATGACTAGATATCGTTAGTTTTAGTATCTCAGGAAGAAACACGACTATTATCATCCCGAGCTGCTGTTTGGACTTGTCGAATCAATACAATAAACAGCGTAATAATTACCATGAAATCCCACTTTTCCCTCTCTGGTATGCTATATTTCATTTCAATTATAAGCTTCAAAATAAAATAAAATACTTTATTTTATGCTCTCCAGTATGTATAGTATTAAAGGTGTGCATATGTATTAAATTCAAAATCATATCAGCATTAATCTCCACCTATTTGTAGATAGAGTTTGTTTTGTTTTTTGAAGTTAAGCACTAAGCTATACAATGGGCTATCTGTGATCTGCCCACCACGGGTATCGAAACCCGGTTTCTAGCACTATAAGTCCGCAGACATACCGCTGTGTCACTGGGGAGCTTGTAAATAGAGACTTAATTAGTTTCTTCTTACGGACGGCAATAACAAATCATAGGTAGCTGCATATCTAATTATAATTATAATTAATTAATTAATTATAATTAATTGCAATCTGCTGATTGTAGGTTTGTAACCCATATTCAATCAAACCTAATTGATAAAATACATTGTCGATATTGAT
>NW_013667359.1:98574-106234 GCF_000517525.1 Limulus polyphemus | reverse complement strand
TACTAACAGCTCCTCGATATCTGGTTACAGATGTAGAAGATTGTAGCAACAATAACTTGTCAAAAAATAGACACCTGTGGCGATGGTTTAATAAAGAGGCATGCTTTTCTTCCTTGAGTTACTAGGAACATATAGTTAATAGACAGTGATGAGATATCATAGATACTGAAA
This sequence comes from Limulus polyphemus, assembly GCF_000517525.1. NCBI lineage: Eukaryota > Metazoa > Arthropoda > Merostomata > Xiphosura > Limulidae > Limulus > Limulus polyphemus. The sequence continues at coordinate 106,063 of NW_013667359.1, read as the reverse complement.
CATTCTCAGCTTTAAATTATATCATTACTGATAAGTGGCTAAATGTTCTGAGACAGCAACAATCATTAAAGCTGATTCACATTTTAGGTGGACTGAGGAAGCTTTGATTACTGACAAACTATAATGCCATTTGTTACCAACATATTATGGTGTTATTCATTAATGGCATACTTCAGTGTTGATCATTATTAACAAATTATAGTGTTATTTGTTACTGATAAACTATAGTTCTTAATACTGACATATTATGGTGTTATTCGTTACTAACATTCTATAGTATAGATTTTCACTGTCAAGTACCAAGGACAACTTTACAACATATTAGTTCTCGAGTTACAAATATTTTGCTTTGAGGTTTATATATATGTCGCTCCATACATATACAAGTTTCTGCTAAACAGGAAAGTACAGATTGCTAATTATCATCAAGTAGAAATCAATCATCTTTAATCCGTTCGTTGGTTGATATATACTTCACGATATATTTGTTAGTTCTGCTTCATAAGCGGCACGATCTCACGTGCGTATCAACTCTCTAACGATCTATTTCTCTGTGAAACCAACCCAACAAAACGGATATATAGTGTTGCACGGCTCGTGCATACTGTTGATTTAGAATTGCAAGTTAGCTTCATTTTTATCTAGAAAAATGCTTTAGATTTAGCAGCAATATGATTACTTGGAACCAGACAGATCTTGCAAAATTATGTTTGTAATTGGTATTTAGTATGTTATAGCACGGTTCAGTAGCATGAATTTTTAAACTTTAGGCGCGAATATTAAAACATTTCCACGTTTTTACAAATTCCTTATTTAAAAAAAAACAATCAGATACGAAAAATTTACCAAAAACAGATATCGTGTTATTAAAACAATTGAACAACTGACAGGAAAGAGCATTAAAAATGTTACTCTAGAATATTGTAAACGAATTTGATCAAGTCACCTTTTTTAGACTGGGTATATATTAAGAAATGTACATTTCTCTCTCTCTATATATATATGTATATATATTTATTTCATTTTTCTCCTACTGTTTTGTCACATCAAAAGAGACTTCACTTTCAGAGCAACTGTTTTTAATGGTAACGTTACAGTATTATGTATTTATTATTTCTCTATTTGAACTTTTATCTCCAAGGAAACTGTAAACTCGCTTCCAGCATTATTCTTGTGATAATATGTATCAGGTTATTAAAAGAACAGTTAGTTAGAACCCCACAAATCGCCAGAGGAGAGAAAAGTTCGAATGGACAGGTGTTGAGATGCAGTATATGTTTTGTAAAGTAAAAGTGTACTATAAAATGTAACTAAAACAGATGTTGACAACAAATATAGAACATAGGCAGTCTAGTGGAAGTCCTTTTGGTGAGTCCTGCTGGCAAAATTAGCAAAGACATATGAAGTAAGGATCTCATCACTGTAGAAATTACTATGGTAGCATTAGACAGTGGATTCAGGGAAAATTGAATTACAGTTTCCTGCAAACCAAACCTTTCCTTCCAACGTTGGGTGGGCGTTTTCTCTTTCTTGATCTCTGAACTATCTTTGAAGCTCTCAAAAGCTTATCATTACTCCATCTAGTTAGGAAAGTACAAACCATCTTCTTCTGTTTCTTAGAGTCATGTTACACCTCCAGTTGTACACATTCATCCCCCTATGACTTTTCTGCTCTACATCACGCAAACAGCTATTGATGATACTTTCATTCCTTTAGTTTTTTATTCAAATTTCGGAATATCTTGGCTAGTATAAAGTACTGGCTCTTTCTCAGTTGATGGTGTCACTACTGTCTCATGTGGCATACACTTAACAAAGATATTTTAAACAGTGTTAAAGAAGGGCTGTCTTCTCTTATAAATGAACCATCTTGCCATGACTTTGACCGTCTTGTGGGCAATAGCCTTATTAAACTCTTCTTTATTCACCTTGTCATCATGTGATAATCAAACAGTAAACACCTCTGATTGTAACATCCTTATCTTAAAACAATTTTTATTCACTTGACAGCTTATAGATTCATAATATATAAATTCGACATTGATGGAGCCAAACATGCCATTTGACTTTAGCAGCTCAAACTTTTTTCACTATGCAGAGATAATCATAAACTGTAAACCAGTGAATGAAACACATCTGTGTTATTTATCGTTGTGTACCACAAGAACACAGTTTCATGTGTTAAATCCTAATTAAGTACTCACTAATTAAACTTACTATCATCGATGATTATACTTCACTTGACCTGAATAATCTACACCACTACATTTATAGATGAAACCTAGTAGCAGCTTTGTCCAAAGTCGAATTCTATCTTACTGTTGTGAACACTTTCGAGTTTTTTACCACCACAAATTTATTTCCGCGTGCACAGAAAATATACTTTTAACTTGTTATGAATTTATAACTCTTTCTTTGTTCATCCCCCTCTGTCACCACTTTATTCCCAGTTTATCGCCACTAATCATAACACCTTGCCTATTTTAAACAACTAGATTTAAACAAATAATATAAACATAATTATTTCACCGTGAAATCTTGTTTAACGGAAAGAAAGGATATTAAAGCCTTTTCAGCCATCAACTACAGTTGTCCAAACTGCTGTGACCTAGTAGATCTTAGTTGGTTTGCTTTTCATAATCACCATGGAAATCAACTCTTTTCTTAAAATATAAGGGTTACCATTCTCTTTTGTCTTTCAGTCTTTCCCAACCACTTAAGACTGCAGCTTGTAGTCATAAGGCTACAAGAGTGTCTGGAACAATTATATTGTTACTAGTCATAATATCATAAAGGTTAATGATATGTGGCCTTTTATCTGGGTTATATACCAGCTGCACATAGACTCCTCATATACTCGTATGAAAGCACTAGTAACTTCAACCTCAGCATCAACTGGTTCAAGTTACCTCAGTTTTACTACTGTCACTGTCTGACTCACTACCGCTGTCTCTTTCTTATCTTTCTGGTACAATAACTGTTGTAGATGTGTTTCTAAAAAAACACAGTTTTTACTTGATTTACATGTACCTATGCATTACCTGCTTGAATCTAATAGTTTCAATGGTTAAGTTTTATAATCTACAGAGAGCTGAGAGTCTGGTGTGTAACTTGCACGAACCATACTCATATGCAGTTTTCATGCCTGAACTGTTTACTCTTAACAATATGTCATAATTTATTTGTGACATGTGGCTGTCTTTCCCATCTGTTGACTTCGATGTTCTTCATGTGCATGTACTACTGTGGTATATAACGATCATACATATTTCTGAGAATTATCAAAATATTTACAGTCAGTAGCAGGCCATATGTGCCCAGTTTCTTTCCTAAATTTTAACAGATTTAGAAAATAATCAACGAATAGTTTCTGTGTTACAGATAATGCAGGTGATCATCCCAGTAAGTATGTTTTGCACGGCATAAGTTGCAAATATCTGTTTGACAGCTTGTACTGCCAGACCATCTTACTGTTTTCATGATAAGGTGACTTACATGTCTTTACCACACCTAGTTCTACACATTTAAGCAAACAATCAGCTGCTAACATTTGCGGGTTAATCTATTTAGATCACCTCTGGTGCTCAAAGTGACTGGTGAGAAAGCCTACCTGTTGTCACAGTCAATTTTGTACAGTAACGTTGTACTTTTGCAGCCTTTTTAACCAGCATGTTTTTATAGCTTCTGTCTCTCTAAAGGTCGTGTCACTTCAGTGACACATTTTCAATTATAATTATATCAGTAGTGCTTAAGTAATATAACAGTTGCAAGTACTTCTTTCTCTGTTGTGCAGGAAAATCAACAATAGCAATCAACATATAAAAAGCATTGATGATTACAAGCCTTTGTACCATCTTGTAGCTGTGATAATACTTCTCCAATTCTATTATCAGTAAATAGTGTGAATGTATTACGTGATAGGCTAACTATAATACGTTTTAGTGACTGGGATGACCGTTCACAAATTACTGACAGGCTATAGTGGTGCTCATTACCGACAGATTATGGTAAGACTAAGATAATAGGAAAGCTGGACATTACGTACAAAGAACATAAGTTATACGAACAAATCTGAATTGATGCTGTAGTTTGAATGAATAAGTATTTTTTTCAAAAGTTACAGCTTTTACAGTAAATAATTTTTCTTTCAAACGACATTTCGATCACTGGTGTATCGTTCTCAAGCACAGAGATTTCAGCGGTAAAGTTTTCTTTCTGTTCAGCTATAAATAATCTGTATATTCACGCGAATTCATTGCACATGTACAAGTAACTACTTATAGATTGTCTAATTTAAATACATTGCTATATTTGCGATTTAAATACAAAAATCTTCTGTACAGTTAAAATCTGTGTACTTGAGAATGATCGCACAAAAATATTCTTCTTTAGAGTAAAAAATGTAAAACATTATTTAGTGTTATTTATTTTTGATAAACTTAGTAACTTTTGTCTTTCTAACAACCTATGCGATTATTCATCGTTGACAAAGTGAGGTTATAATCTTTAGCTTGTCTTTCTAACAGTCTATACCATTATTCAGTTGACAAATTAAGGTGTTGATCGGTAATTTGTATCACATTACGTGGCAATAAAGCTGATAAAAAATTGTAATTTCATCTTTGTTTTCTGGTTTTCCAGTAATATATATACTATTATTTTCTTTGTTTTCTGGGTTTTCAATAAGCAATGTGTGTGTATATACATACACACATATATATATATATATTTATTATTATTATAATTATTATCAATTTGACCACAAAGTTTTATTTGTAAATCGCTGATCGTAATACGAGGCCTTTCACTCAGTACCAGAGCTCATTAGATCGGTTTTTTTTAAGTGTTACTCAACGCCCACTATGGTGTCCTTCAACGAATAGCATAAAGTGTTGTTCGTGAATCATAAACTGTGACGTTGTTCATTACTGACCAAATATGGATTTGTCGATTACAAAAAGATTATGATTGTACTCATTACCACCAAACCAGGGGTTATTTATTACAGAGGTATTATCGTGTTCTTTATGAACGATAAACTCTGATGTTATTTATTACCGAAGGACTATTCAGTGTCCGTTATTGGCAGATAGTATGCAGACAATGGTGGTGTTACTTATTCAAAGACGAGTGTTGTTCATAACTGATACTCCTTCGGTTGCCACTGACAAGCTGTAATGCTGCTCGTTATTGATAAGGTATTGTATTTTTAATTAAGGGCATATTACAGTGCTGCTATATACCGACAGACGATGGTGCTATACATTACAGACAGATTATTATGTAGTTTTTGTAATAGGTTGGCTTACTGGGCCTCACATCCTACCATCAGTGTCTTTTTAATAGGTCCTTCACGTAACATGGCGTCTTTGTAATAGGTTGTATTACTGGTCCTTCACGTAACATTTGTGTCTTTATAATATGTTGTAATACCGGTCAACACACGTAACATTGGTGTCTTTGTAATATCTTGTAATACTGGTCCACACTTAACATTAATGTCTTTCTAATAAATTGGCTTACTGGCTCACAAACTTAACATTAGTGTCTTTGAAATATGTTAACTTATTGGCGCACATGTAACATTAGTATCCTTGAAGTACCTTAGATTATTTTAGTGAAATACTGTGTATGGTTTAAAAGTTTTTGTTTAGAAAAAATCAATCACTGATTTCTTCACTCAAAGTGTAACAGTTGTCAAAGCGCCCATATTTCGAGCTCTGACTTGGTTCAGGACAACCTGTATAGTCCATTGCTCTCTTCTGAACAGTCGAATGTTTGTCAGTCCATTGAACATAACGAACACGTTATTACCTTGAACAGAGTACCGGTTGTTCAACAACAAATATTTACAAGTATTATTACCATCTTCGATTTTCTTAATGAAGGGGAGGTATAGTGATAAGTTGGAACAGACAGGGCGTATTGTTTGGTTCGTTACACAAGGTTCTTATGCGCTGATTGCTGTAATTCTCATTTTTTTCTGGTCACGGCTGGTGCCTTTTTCCTCATTTGGTATTCCACACAGATTGGAAGAAACGAAGCCAGTTTATTTAGCATTAATAGGGAAAGAACTAAATACTGTAAATATTTTAATTCACTGTTTTATAACCTCCCCCCCAAAAAAAAGTTTGTTTCTAAACTTGGACTGAAAAAAAAGATCTTTGAATTAAACCCGTTTCGTTGGAGCGTTGAAATTGCATTGAAGTATTTTTATCAACTTTTTTAATATAATAATTAAGAAAAAATTGCATTTTTCACAATTAAGGAAGAAATATAAAATATTTTAACCAACGTCAGTTGTATGCTTTATCAAATCTGATTGGAACTTTTGGTGTTTCAATTACACATTATTAACAGTTGATAACGGGTGGGCTTATAGAATATAATCACTGTGAAACAGATAAGGCTACAGATTATAACTGCTCGTTAATAAGTTTGTCTGCTTTTGAATTTCGCGCAAAGCTACACGAGGGCTATCTGCGTTAGCCGTCTCTAATTTTGCAGCGTAAGACTAGAGAGAAGGTAGCTAGTCATCCCCACCCACCGCCAACTCTTGGGCTACTCTTTTACCAACGATTCACCGTCATATCATAACGCCCCCACAGCTGAAAAGGCGAGCACGTGTGACGGGGATTCGAACCCGCGACCCACAGATTGCGAGTCGAGCTCCCTAACCACCCTTATGGGTTGTTTAATTGCTCCTTGTAGTTTTAACGTGTTATCGACGCCATGTTACGTGAAGGACCTATTAAAAAGACACTGATGGTAGGATGTGAGGCCCAGTAAGCCAACCTATTACAAGGACAACGAATGTTCTGTTTACGGGTCAGTAATACACCCTAATACAAAGATATTAAAGTTAAATATGCTGATGACTTATCCCCATACCACGTTACTGTTACAGGTTACACTTTTTTTTTCATTACGTAATTATGTATAATTCCCAGGAATCTTAGATGTAACAGTTATTATTTTTCAGACTTTGCAAGTATCAAGTTCAGCGATAAAACTCTATAGAAGTGAAAAAAGTAACTGATTAGGTTATTTCGATTTTAATAATTTTCGGATGTTTTAGTGATTTTAGTGTTTTTATACGCGCAGTTTATATCGAACACGACGTCATTGTAACAACGTCGACGAAATATACCAAAACCTTCCATGTTCATTACTGAGTTACATGATCAGTAAATCTATTATAAAATATGAATTCTGTATTTATGTCGAACACGACGTCATTGTAACAACGTCGACGAAATATACCAAAACCTTCCATGTTCATTACTGAGTTACATGATCAGTAAATCTATTATAAAATATGAATTCTGTCGTTAGTAAGCTGAGCAGTAAAACATCAAACTCTTAATCAATATCGACAATGTATTTTATCAATTAGGTTTGATTGAATATGGGTTACAAACCTACAATCAGCAGATTGCAATTAATTATAATTATAATTAGATATGCAGCTACCTATGATTTGTTATTG
>NW_013667359.1:90001-97574 GCF_000517525.1 Limulus polyphemus | reverse complement strand
GTGTCTGTTTGTTGACAAGTTATTGTTGCTACAATCTTCTACATCTGTAACCAGATATCGAGGAGCTGTTAGTAACTGTTGAAGCTATTCCCAATACCAGTTGGTAAATATATAGTGACATACTCATAGTTTCTTACCATAACCAGAATATGATCTCGTCTATCATCATCTCCGATCATCATATAGTCTTATTAATGTGCTCTTGCAGTTCACTCTTCTTGAGCTTTACTTGGTAAGACTTAGGTGAGTGTACTACAGAATTACAGCTCACCTGCTCTACAAACCGTGCTTACAGATAATTCAAGCAGTAAGTTTATTTTTAAGATGACAAAGGTTGCCTATAATTACTTTTCTTCAGAAGAAAGTTAGTATTGATCAAACTGAATGGTGGTTCTGCCAGCAGTATCTGAGGAAAGTTCCAGATGCTCTTCAATAAACTCAACCTCACATCAATGTATTATACAGATACACACCTGATTGTACTTTAACCAGTTGGTGCTGAGTGAACAACAACGCCCTTTGTTACAGAGATTTCTCTATTTCTACTCAAGTCAATTGCCAGACACACTATGGTTCCACTTAGATTAAAGCAACTGGATTGCCATTTTCTTTTGAAATGTTATTGGCATTCTCATTGCTTTGCAACATTGAGCAAGTTGGATTATATTACATCATATTCTAAGTTTGAACTTGATGTGTGCAGTCTTAATTCTATTTCGAACGCATTGCCACATCTATGGTTTAGCAACAGCAATATAATGCTGGTATCCCTGTCCTTACTGGTATTGCCACTTAGTGGTGTTGGCAGTTAAACTGTTTTAAATTCATGTTAATACCTCTAATGTGCATGGGCGTCTGGAGGCTGTACAGTTAGGGGCGTTAGAGCAGCAACTATTACTCTCTTTGCCTTTGTGCTTTCTGTGAGATTACCACCTCAAACCTTATCACCACTGATAGAGCTTCTGTACGTGTCAGAATGTTACTTCATGCCTAATTGATACTGCAGGTGTGTGTGGCTCATTTAGCAAACATTACACACATTTGTCCTGACTGTTCTGTGTAAATATAAAACTAATTTGGATATTTTACCATACTTTCAAGAGGCTCGTGGTAACTGTTTTTGAATTATATTTTGTGAATTATTTGATTTTCCTGATCAAATTGGCGGCAGATTTATTCAAACAGAATTCCTTTCATCCGTGCACTCCTCTGCGTCCAAAGCTAAGAAAACCAAGACTAACAGAAGACATTGCATATATAGCTTCAGCTACCTTCCACATCTAATGTAGCTTCCAGTTGAATAACCTCATAAACTATCTAGGTCCACTTCAGTTGCTCTCTCATTCTAAGAGCATATTTGGGGAATTATAAAAGTCATATAAATACGGCTATATGGCTGTTATAAAACTGTGACATATTTGAACTCAGTATAATAGTGATGAAATCTGGTAAGTGACGTCTCTTCTCCGCCATGTTGACCTTTCTATACAAATAAGTTTTCCATTACAATGAATTATAACAATCTCTTTTTGAAGTAATTACCTAAATTGTATTTATGTTTTTATCTAGTTGATTGACTGCCATAAAACAAAGAAGTTATCCTACGAATTTTATATCACTACGTGAAATATCACTTTGATTCTGATAGAGAATATTTTCATTTTTGAAACTATAGTTTAAGTAAGTTACTGATAACTGTTATATCTTTACACGAATCATATATGTATTTTATAAAAAGAATGATTAACGATAGGTATAAAAAGTACAATTCGTTTTAATATATCTATATTAGGAATAATGGTTTAAAACACAGATTAGAGTTTCTATAAAGAGCATACTGAAAAACTCAATTTAAAATGGATTTAGAGTGCTAGCTTGAAAGTGTTTTTGATTATACAGTAACCCTGATGACAGCTGCCAGTTCAAAATGGCGTAAAGTAAATAAGTTATTCCCAAAAAATATATATGTCTCAGTCATCATTTATTTCAGTAAGTCGATGTATGGCATGGTTTTGAAACCCATTGACTCCAGAAAAAAAAGCGTATATATATATATCAGCACGACATTGACAGCACTGCATATTTATGTGTTGTTGCGCATGCAATATGAGACTCTTTTCCAGGGATAATAAACACCAACTGCTTCTTGAAATAGTTCATGACTAGTGAAATCAGGACGCCTTATGGTAAATAGATGTGAAGCCCAATGCATCTGAAGAGTACTTAATGAACTTACAGCAGAATAGACTACCTTAAAAGCAGCAACTTAGCAACTGTAAGGTGGACGTTGACACGTTTTCCATAATGATAAAATGTTATACCGTCATATTATATAGTATACAAAATAATATTACAAATTATTGTTTTTCAGTGATATGGGTCTTGCAGTGAAGCCTCCTCCCCGGTGACTCAGTATTACGTTTGGCGGCTTATAACGCCATAATTCGGGGTTTAATCCCTGTGGTGGGCACAGTACACATGGTAAATTTTGCAGCTAGGAAAAATAAAAATATTCCAATGAATTATTTCGGTCAAAAATGTTCTGTTAATCTTGAATTTTGCAAGATGGATTTTTGGCTATGAAATGATTTAAAAACGGCGATACCCACCCGACTGTTGCAGAACAGTTTCATAAATATGAAGTTCGTTATCTCTGTCTTTTTCACATATAAACTTACACAGTGGTTTAAATTTGGAATTAGAGATTTACTAGTTAGAGTATATGTTTACAGACTTAGTTTTAGGCAGAAGTTAGATCCAAGTTAAAATAGGATATGCGTGAGCAGAACAAAAATCTTAGGGATATTTGGTTATAACTTTATATTTTATACCACAAACTGTTAACATTGTTTGTATAAATACACACAAGCACAACAAGAAACGGCTTAACATGGGAATATTATTACTTTCTTTAGTGAATAACGAAATCCAACATTTAAAAACTTCAGTTATTGACAACGTATAAGCGTGCATCCCATGAATTAAGAAAATCGACGAGACTGAAGAAAGAAAGTCAATGAAAAATACCACATATGTTTAAAGATGTCGAAAAACACAGGAATTGGACCTATGAATACTCCCTGCTAACCGATTATATTTCTGAAGGACAACGTTAATTTAAATCTAACTCTTACGAATAATTAGGGGGCAAAAACAACTAGAAAATATATATCCGGAGTCCTGTGTTAAGGCTAAAGTTGAACCAAACATTGTAATAATGACACTTTTACATACACTCCAACCGTTTGCATGGATGGTCTTAAATTAATTCAAGAAAAAGGATTAGATATTATCAAAATATTATACATAGTAGTATTATCTATTAGCGTGTTGATAATAAGACAAGATTGGTACAGTGCACTCTAGTAGTGACAATGGATATTTTTGTCATTCCTAGGCAATAAGACGGTTGTTTATAAACTAAAGTAAAATAAAGTAGCTGATAATTAGAAACAGGAAGTGGCCTTTACCTTTACAAACTGAAGTCAAATAAAAAAGTATAATTATCAGGAGCCTCGTGATTAACGATGAACGATTAACACTTGCAACACACACATTCCAAATCGTGTATATAGTGTTAATTACCATGCAGGAACACTAGAGATGTGAAAACTTAAGTTCCACACCGAAATACGGAACTAAGTATACATATCTTTAGTTAATTTCTGGCAAAGGTGCATAATATTCTACATCGAAAGTCTTAATAAAACATTTATTTATATTATTTTAAAATCACTTGAGAACGGCTGTCAGGCAGTAGTTTGTAATGACGTATAGAATATCTAAGGTTTGAAAGTAACTTGGTAAACCTAGATAATCGAGAAGTTAAAAGCAAAATTTCTAATTAACAAAGATATAGTAGTGAGCAAATAATCCTACTCGTATAGATACGTATTGGACAAAATTAAACAGATATTGTGAAGCTTCTTTCGCTTCAAGTTTTGTAGAGTAAATATTGTCTTGAAGTATAATATGGATATTTTATGTGATAATATTATCATGTATACTTCGAAACTTGTGATTTACTGTTCAGCGTTTACACCTAAGCAGAAACTTTCATTCATAAAAGGTTTGATAGAAGCCTCCCAAGCTTATATTGGCATTGAAATAAGCCCCCATTTAAACGTACTTCTGTCATTTATTTTAAAAAAGGGTGCCCCCCACCAGTGGCACATCGATATGTCTGCGAACTTACAACGTTAGAATCCAGGTTTCGATACTCGTGGTGGGAAGAGCGCAGATAGCCCATTGTGTAGCTTTGTGCTTAATTACAAATAAAAAATGGTACAGTTATAAAAAATAAATATATATATATTTTAATTATTATTATTTGATTAAATACGTGCATTACTCGACAATAATTAATGGAGTGGTTTCAGCTAATTGTGTTGGAATTAGTTTAGCTTGCTGACTTTATTTGATCACTCTAACGTAATGTATATATAGTGGTATTGATATGAGAAATAATGTTATCTGAATTACAATTTTCTACGCATTCCAGCTCAATTTGTTTTTATCTAACTCCTATGTTTTTAATGATATTATTTAACATATTCGAAAGTAATGTAATCTGTTGAACTTTTAACACATCAGGATTCTACAGATCTCGGTAGTACTGAACTCGAAACGTATAATGTATGTTAAATTATTTTATTCACTAAATTAGAGATGTACTTACCCATTCAATTTATAAAGTTTGCAATGAACGTCAATGTGAAATGAGATTTGTGAAACTGGAGAATGCTGTTGATACCTACACGGTATGATATATTACTTTGGTCAATTTCTGAAAAGACTTTACTGTAAGAACATATACCACAATTAATTAACGTATCACGGTTAGTGGTTTAAGTTGTAAGGATTGAAGCGAGAAAAGCCTTCGTCAAACAGTTTCAAAATTGTTACTTTCTTTATCTGTCATAGCAAATGTAAGTTTAACGCTTTCTATCTTATTTTGAAATTTTCAAATGGTAGGGCAGTTTACAGACTTGTTTTTTGAGAATATTAATGATTTATTATATAATTAGGCAAAGATACTATTTTGCATTTAATTCATTAAACACTCGTTCAGGTAAATCTTAGCATTAATTAGTGTTTTGTATTATTTAACCAAAAATTCTGATTTGTAGAAGATCCTATAACGTTAAATATACCTGATTCATTGATCAATACCATGCTCGTAATGTAACAGAAAAACCAGTAGGATTCTAAAAGACTTAAAAAGTATGAATGCATTAAAAGTAGATAAATATTTAGCCTGACAAGGAAATATACCTTCCTCCCGGAGGCTTAGCAGTAAGCTTAAGAGCTTACAATGCTAAAATTCTGGAATGTATCCCTATAGTGGGCACACTTTGCAGCTAAATATATTAAATTTAACAATATCGTCATTTCACTACCTCTCATGTGATGTGTCAGGTGACTGTTCTATAAATGTAGAGATATAATTGTTAATTTGCAAGAAAATGAGTAAGATAAAGAAACACGACCCAAATGGTTTATTTGAACTGTGCCCACCAATAGGGATCCAACCCAGCATTTTAGCATTTTTGGCTGCTAAGCTACAAGGATGAATGTAAATTTTGTTGTCAGGCGAAATATTTATCTACTTTTAATGTACTCACAATTTATAATTCTTTTAAAATCCTGCTGGTTTTTTGTTACATTATGAACATGATAATGACAAATGATCTATAAATGAAGAGATAGAACTGTTAATTTGCAAAAACATGACTTAGAGTAAGAGTCTATCCGACCACAAAAGGAGCATGATAGTGGATGTCTGTTGGCAAAAAGTTTGTTTTCAAAAAACATTTTGTTTTTCCAAAGGGATTTGTCATCAGAATATATCTACCAACAGTGAGAATCAAAATGCAATGCATCTGCCTCTTGGAAAACCTACAATGTTATTTTCCACTGATTGACTATGGAAATGATGACTCGATAGGCGTAAAGTGTAACAAAGATCAGAATGTCTTACAATTAACCGAGTCTCCAAATGTGCCGTGCAAAACTCATTACAAAAGCTTTCACACGTGAGCTCTTCTCCGATTCAAACAAAAAAAAACATAGCTTCAGTGTTGCTGTGGGTGCTAAAATAGTTGATGATGAATGAATGGAAGACAGTGACGGTGTCTGCATTTCCGTCTTGATGGATAAAAAGATAAATACGTTTTCAAAACAATAACGCAACAATGCATCACCCTCATATTGTCCAAAGTTGGTTCGGAAGAGTATATTAGCTAATACAGTTTTCTTCTTTAGCTAATACGTAATAATTGAATCTTAGTCTGAAATGAACATACTTACGATGAGTTTGAATGACGCATTACCCACTTAAAACACTGCTAAAATCTATGAACCAATAGAAGATCACTGTTGTCTACGAATGCGCTACATCTCGCGAGACTACGTCACACTGAGTGAAGCCTATTAATGTAGTGAAAAGTTGTCCAATACAACCATACTAATAAAGCTGCTAGTTGATGCCTCTTGATAATGCTAAATTTGGGTTTTGTACGTGTTCTAAGAATCAAGTTTAATAAAATAACTATTATATATATATCATTATTTCATAAGCTCTTTTCTATATTCATATATAACATGTATATTTATACATAGTGAAAGGTTGTCCAGCCAAATCCGATATTACAGATTATTCTAATTTATGTTTGTTATTAATGTTACATACTCCACGATTCGAATTTAATAAAATAACTATTTTGAATACACGTATAATATACATATTCATACATACATTTTATCTATATACCTTATTTTTAGTATAAATTACTTGTATTCATAGGGAAATAATAAATGTTTAATGTATTTCAAGAACAATTCTGTGATTTCTATTGGGTTTTGAGTCCGCTTTACTTCCCATTTAGTGACGTAAATTAATTTAGGTAAGTGAATAATGTTATGACATTTCGTCGAATTAATTAATCGATATTATACAGTGGATCAGCTGTCTAATGACTGTATACACACACATATATATATATATGTTGATTTTTTAAAACATATATATTTATATACAATTGCTATGATTGATCTTGTAATTGTTGGTATTGCAATATTTGAAACCTGTTAAACATTCTTCGTGAAAGAAGTATTGGTGCTATATAGTCAGGAAACGAATTCCCCCAAGGGACGTTACTGAATGTCCACAATACTTGAGGGAAGAATCAGAGAACGTGAAAAGTTTACACAAGACAGTTGAACACTATTCTGTTCTGACTTTTTTTTCAGATTTTACAAACACAGAATTCTTTATTTTTTGGTGTTTTAAGTTGAACAGTACTTTATGTGACAAGACCAAATCACTAGAGTTAAGGTATAGCCTACTATGATTTTCAGCAGTACTCATCAACAATATAGCTTTGAACCCGATAATGAAATTGTCTGTCATTTTTATAACAGACCTATAGCTAAAAGTTTCAAGTGTGTTCAATGGAATCACAGTCCCAGTTTTGAACGTCAAGAACATGGTCTCACCCAGACCTCCTTATTTCTTAAACAAGAATAGTATCAAAAATCAAAATGGTGTATTTAAGTGTTTTACACTCACAAA
>NW_013667359.1:86398-89991 GCF_000517525.1 Limulus polyphemus | reverse complement strand
CATTGGGGTGTGTGTCTGTGAGCCAGACTAGTTTCGGAGAATTCCACTTCTCATCAGTGACCCTAGACACTACCACAATTGAAATATCAGACCATACCGCAGGCAGACTATTTGTCGTCGAGTGAATAATGTGCATGCGCGATTTTTCTTGGGGAAGCATTCTAACTACGCATGCTTATGCAGCAGGTTCTCGGTCAGAAAGCGTAAGGGTCACACATACAAACAAGCAGAATAATAGTATAGAAGGTTATCGTCATTCAGCAGTACTGTACCACTCAGTTTTAAGCTACAAACTTCACTCCTCAAAATACCATCTTTAATAATACAGTAAAACACCTTGTTCTACTTTTAAACTAAGTAACTGAACATAATTAATTTTCAAGACAAGTCTTAAATTTAGACAGAAAACTGTAAAATAAATCAGTAATATAAAAAATACGTTTGTCAGAATCAAGACTGATACTGAAGGCGAAAGATGTAATAAAGCCAAGATTATAGCGTTAGGAAGTAGCGTTATTACACAAAATTCAAAATTTTTATTAATGCAGAAACAAAATCAGGATAATAGATGAAGTTTTTACAAAACCATGATCAGAATTGGTCGTATTGCGGAATAAAGATAGAAAATTATTGTGAGATTCTTACTCATGATCAGTGGTGTCATATCTTGAACCACGTCCCCTTCGATAGGTAGCCTGATACGCGAATCAATAGGGGCTACGTCAGGTCCCGAAATACGAAGAAGACAACTTTTTCAAATCAAATATATCGGTTGTAGTAGCTATTAAGACATATATATATATTAGATCTAATATAAACCAGTATACCAACAGTTATCCAAAGTCGTCAGCAATCTTCTATGTAGATAAATAAAAATGTAGGAATTTAAAACGTGCAATTAGGGATTGTAAAAATAATAAGGAAACAATGCTTGAGATATTGTAGACATTATTTACTCAAACTACCAACCCCTGTTTTGGCTCCATGCTGATGCCTAGAATTACATGTAGAACACAGAGTTATTGCCAAACCTTGCTCTAGTATATGGCAGAAATATCGTCTCCACGTGATGGCTGTAGGAGGCGCCATTGACGTTTCCCTGGAGTATATGAAGAGCAGTTTTTCCACCATGAGAAATAGCTACTTAAACATGTACTGCACTACCTTCGGTGTGTGTTCCATGTGAGAAGGCCACTCTTCCCTCATCCTACCATCAGCTTTTGTAAGCCGGAAACAGGACTTATCTGAAAAGATGACATGTCACCGGAATCCTAATTGTGAGTTGGCATGCTCTCTTTTGCCCAAGTATTAGGGTGACAATGGTGGATTCTGGTTAATATCGGTTTGCAGATAGCCCTTCTTTGGTCAGTATCTTATTCATTTTTTTTTCCAGGTACCGTGTTCGACCTTGGTATGTTAACCTAATCAAAACACGGCTATCACAGACAGTAGTTTTCGGCGTCTACCTGTAGACTTTCCTGGAACACCGTTCCCTGTAGTCCGATGACATTTCAGGATTCTGGATACAGTACACTGGAGGTACCCTATTGTTCTGGCAGTGTCCGTTTGCTTTATACCCTTTCTGGACAGTCGAATAAGTTGACGTCCTATAAAGTCTGGCACGTGACGAGGCATGACTCTACACCAAATACAGAGAAATTGTCTAAACAAAGCATTGATCTGTTTTGAAAAAGATTATACCAAAAGCACACCATTTTGTACAAAACAGATGCATATGTGTATGTTGACGAACAAATGATCAAAACAACTTATACAGACCAGAATAACAATTCGTACATGTTTGACCGATCATACGTTACATTCTCTGTTACTACTCGAGCGTTTACTCAATAACCACTCCATGCATGTAGACAATAACATCAGTATAGAACAGTGTGCAGATATTTTCGACAAAACTGTGTCTAGAACGTTTTGTTACTTTACATTTGCAGATTTGCTTTGAATCCGACCTCATTTTCATCTCGAAAAGAACAAACACTTAGATATTCTGGCTCCTTGTCCCACAAGCTTCTCATAGGTTTCAAAAAAGTTCGGGAATAGTGAGTGTTTTATAGATAATGTATTACAATAATGGCATGACCATTGTCTGACGTAGAGTAAATAATCACCCAACGCTACTAACAATAACCAATCATGACTTTTGTAGATGTTATCCAATTATATATTGGCATACAACTCTGGATTCCTCAGGACTAAATGCTGGATACAGTTTAAACAAAACTATCCTACCATTTTTGTTACTGTTCAGTCAGAAATTGTTTGTTAATTCAATTTTTAATATCAAAGCAATGAAGTTAAGGTATTAAGATCATTCAAACAAGATCAAAATTCGAGTGTGTTAGTGTAAAACCATGATTAAAATTTTAAACATTACTTTCTAGTGAAACAGAATCATGATACGAGAAATAATGTGGCAGAATGTTAAGATATTAATTTATGTTTTATACTAATGAACGTCAAAAAATTAATTAAATTTGCACTTTAACCTCATCTTTGTCCCTTAGCGTTCCCTTGATATCATTATAACAATACATTCAGGTTTTTCTGATGATAGACAGATAGGCAGTGATACATACAAGCAGACAAATATTGGCAGAAATGAAGAGAGAGAGATGGATCAATAGATGGTGTTTTCCTGCTTTGTCCCAAATAAAAGAATTTCATACACACATACCAAACACAGGCTTTTTTCGCTTTCAGTTCAATAAATCACGACTTTCCGTCTTTTACTCACTGGAACAAACAACGTTTTCTTATTTTCCCCCTGAATTCTTTGTTGCGGAGGTCAGAGAAGCGCCAATTCAATCATAATGTTTGGACTTGGGGCAATCAGTGACAACTCCATTATCAGAACATGGCTGCTAGGTGGCTCATGTATCGATCCTTTTTTTTATATATAGCTTGCGTTCATCCCGCGTTTTTCCATGTGTATGTGGGAATTCGGAATGTCTGTTTGTGTGGGCACGCACAAACAATATTATAGTAAACAATATACTGTAAAAAACAACAGTGAAAACATTTTGCGTCTGTTTGATTATTACAAGAATTTGTAAGAATCGGGCATAAAAACCAGTACATCAGTTACAAAAACTAATCCAAGAATACAGAAATCGTGACAATTAATGAGAACTACATTATCAGAACATGGCTGCCAGGTGGCTCATGTATCGATCCTTTTTTTATATATAGCTTGCGTTCATCCCGCGTTTTTCCATGTGTATATGTGAATTCGGAATGTCTGTGTGTGCACGTACACACGTATACAACAACAGTGAAAAATAAATTGCGTCTATTTAAATATTACTAGAATTTGTTAGAATTGGGCACGAAAGCCAGTACATCAGTTATAAATACTAATCCAAATATATAGATATTATAATTCCTCCATCAGATACACGTGCCAGCTTAGATTTATCTGCGACATTACAATAACATGGAATTAGATCTGTGCATCGAACTGTGTGTGACTTTATTAAAAACAATAACTTGAGATTAGTGCTGATGTGTATATTTAAGTACAAGAACAACAATAATAACCGCATGCGACTAAATACGGGCCCGGCATGGCCAGG
>NW_013667359.1:76386-85993 GCF_000517525.1 Limulus polyphemus | reverse complement strand
CCCTCGTGTAGCTTTGCGCGAAATTCCAAAACAAAAATAACTAAAAACGAGTACAACTATGGCAAAGTAATAACTCAAAGCATTTTGTTGGTTTGTTTCTAGTTAAGCACAAAGCTTCACAAAGGGCTATCTGTTCTCCGCTCACTACGGGTATCGAAACCCGGATTATAGCGTTGTTAGTCAACAGACATACCGCTGTGCCACCAGGGATTGGGTTAAACTGAAAGCAATTTGAAGAATATATGTTGATTTTTACATGACGTTAAAATAACATCAGCAATACATAGAAAATAAATTTTACGTCTCTGTAACTTTAACTAAATTAAGTTTTCTTGCTTATTAAAGTTAATGTTCGAATTGTTGGCCATTAATTTCGATGCCTATGGGGCGCAACTCTTGCGCCACCCTGTAATTTGTGGAATAAAACAGTCAGTAGAACATCCTGTGGATTTTGTTACCTATTTTTCAGGACATTACCCAGAACATTAGACATGCTTTATTTTATGTTCTTAGTCTTAAGATTTTAATTATCCATATTCTTGCTGTTTTCCCAAGCAACAGCATTTTAGATAGTTAAGCATTTCTCTGCGTACTAACACTTATTTAAATTGGTGTTGTTATTTTAAATATTTGTTATTTTCAGTGTTATAAGCCCTCAGACAAACCGTTTTATCTCTGGAGGGCGTTTTTTGTTCTTCAGAAAATAATTTGAGTGGTTAATAAATTACTTATGTGATTAAATCTAAATAAATACGTAAATACTCAACGCAGTACTTTTAAAGTTACAAGTGTTAGCGAATGAACAAGGAGTTTGTTTCTGCATGTACCCAATGGGTCAGCGGGCTTATAACACTAAAATACAGGGCCCGATTCTACAGGGTGGACAGAGTGTAGATAACTCATTGTTTGGTTTTTCCCTATAAACTCAACGATAACGTTTTTCTACACGAAACAAACGTTTTATGAAACAGAACAGTTTATAAATAACCATTTTATTTTTGTATACACATGCAGTCATAAGCTATATATATACTGTGGGTATACATAAATCAGACTGAAGATAAATTATATATGTATTTATGCATACTGTCCTGCTGGATGTTTTCAGATACACTTTAAATTTTAAGTTAGCCAACCAAGTATATTCTGCAGAGGACACAGAACCACCACTAATAAGATGAATAACAATGGAGGAAGAATAGAAAAACGTTGTAAATTTCCGAAAGGGAAAACTGTAGGCTACTCAAAATGTTGAATGTTTAAGTGGGATATATCATATTTGAAACCAGGATATAGTGTCTAGAAATTGTTAGAAAAACATTTAATTTAGCCAAGAGTGCTAAGAGTAAGAGGGTTGAAAATGTTCATTTATTAGAACTGAGAAAAGTGTGAAAAATTATGTTTGTAAACAAATTCACAGTACACCGACTAAGAGGTTTATGTGCATGACATCCATGAATCTGACTTCTTTGGATGGGCTAGAAAATTCAAACCACATATCCCCTCCCCCCTTTCTTGGCATCAGATTTCTTCGTGTAAAGCTCGTCAACACTGGAGTTGTAAAATATTGTAGAATAGATAGATATTAAGGGTTATGGTATGCACACTGGATACGGAACATATATGTAAAATGTTTAAACATCTTAAATGAAAACGTTTTTGGCGGAGAATTTTGATAAATAGGTTGTTGTTGTTGTTCGAGTATGACCATGTTCCATGACATAAAGCATGTGTCGTGTATGCTGGCTGCGTTTTAAATTAACGATGTGATGTCTTGGAACTTTCCACCCACAGCCTCTTACATATATCCATTAAAACATTGTTGGATATATTTGAAGAATTAATTAGTAAAACATGTTAAACAACATACCTATGGTTACCATCAAATAGGTAAGATTTAACAACTGTGCTTCACACTCAGAAAAGTGATGCTCTATTTTAAGGTAAATGACAGTTACTAAATATCTACATCATTACACATCCTGATACTTTTCACAGGGCACTATATAAGTGAGTAAGGTGATATAAAATAACATTATTATTTAAACACGATAT
The DNA here is from genome assembly GCF_000517525.1 of Limulus polyphemus. Taxonomy (NCBI): domain Eukaryota; kingdom Metazoa; phylum Arthropoda; class Merostomata; order Xiphosura; family Limulidae; genus Limulus; species Limulus polyphemus. The sequence continues at coordinate 83,938 of NW_013667359.1, read as the reverse complement.
ATATATATATATATAAGGGAATAAGACGATTTACAATAACAATTTTTTTCTTTATACGACTCAGACAACTGTTATTGTGTCAAAACGTATAACATAAAAACAATATTGCTTCTAGATAACTATGTATCCAACTATAGCTTTACTGTCCATACGTGACTCCAACGATTCTATTGGGTGAGTATCCTTATTGACAGAATAACATTACCTGATAACACAAAATGCCATGTCTAATATAAGCACCAAACAAATAAATGTCCAGAATATGTCTTGTTTTACCCAAGATCGGATCAGGCATAGCTGAACTGCTACCTTGAAAACAGAAGTATCACCGGATTTGTACTAATAGTCGAGACAAGTGTTAGTGAAGGAGTACAGTTTGCGGTTGACACCGAAGTTGAGCGCACTCCCTGTCTGTATTGTGTCCCAGCGGCGAAATAACGAAATCTTTCTTAGCAAAGTGTGCTGTTTCAAGAGTTCTGTTAATAAATTCAATATGTGTATATAATTGCAATAAAATAACAGCTTAAACACATACAGAAATAATTTTTGGAAGAAGTGCCTTTAAACTAGGCCTGTGTTTAACCTAGATTTAACTTTTGGAACGTCTGATTAAATTAAAACTAGAGCAATGTTTACCTAGATTTAAGTTTAGCATATCTACTTCAATTAAAACTAGGCCCATGTTTACCTAGATTTAAAGCTTAGTACATCTACTTCAATTAAAACTAGGTCCATGTTTACCTAGATTTAAAGCTTAGCACATCTACTTCAATTAAAACTAGGGCCATGTTTACCTAGATTTATAGTTTAGAACATCTACTTCAATTAAAACTAAGTCCATCTTTACCTAGATTTAAGTTTAGCATATCTACTTCAATTAAAAACTAGACATATTTCTAATTTAGATTTCAGTTTAGCACATCTACTTCAATTAAAACTAGGCCCATGTTTACCTAGATTTAAATTTAGCACATCTACTTCAATTAAAATCTAGACCTATTTCTAATCTACATCTAACTTTGGCATATCTACTTCAAAAGCAACGAGGCCTAAGTCTAATCTAGATTTCACATTTGGTACATTTACTTCAATTTAAAGTACGCCTATGTTTAATCTAGATTTACTGAAATTAATACATCATTCACTGTTCATAAGCGTTAGACTAGACAGAGAAGATGCAATTATTCCTGTAAAATTATACAAAAGTAAAAAGAAACAATATCAGTAATTTATATTCCAAAAGCAAAACTGTTACTATGTTTTCCTAAATTTAACTTTTTTTTTTTGAATTTATATGCTACAACCAATGTCAAGTATCCGGTACTTGCATATTTTTACTGCAGTGACTTTGTTCTCTGGAAAACTTAGCCTTTTCCATGTGTCCGAGTGATATGTTATGAACTAATTACAGTTACAAGCCTTTTATTTTTATTAAGCCATTATATGAAAAATCTTTGTGTGTGTATAATTGGCGAACTGCAGGACCTATTGTCGACAAACCAGGCATTTACCTTTAAGGCTTCCGAGAGAATGACATAAGTAAGGATTGGTTTTTGAATGTCAGTCATTTGTGTCACCCACAGGAATCACATGTTTTATTTATACGATGAATTGGCACGTCAGCTAATACAATAAAATTGTAGCGTTTGGTGGTTCTAAATAAAATTGACCTATTGAGTCATCTATGTGTAGCAGAAATGTTCAGTTTTTGACCATACTCAATTAAGTTTTGCATGCATCCTTAGAACCAGCCCCTAGGAGTTTCATGCCAAGATCGGCTCTTAGTTCTGACCCCTATGTCACTTCCAACCCCATCCCTGGGCCATTATATTTTCCCGTACTATTCCATTGTTAAAATATGTGAAGGTATATTGATATCACTTGCATTCATACTACTGTAGGTTTAGATTAAATCAAATTTACGGTATTTCAAGATCACCTTGCAGTGTCACATACGGTTGTTGTTTTTTGCAAATGCATTATGTATATGATATTCCACACCTGGTGACTCTGCCAAAGATATAGATTGTGTGATTCTCCCATCAACTATGGGCTGTATCCAAACTATTCTATGCCAGCTTTACATATTTGAATACAATTGGAGTAATTTAAACACTAATAAATAAAACTGAAAAGGTTATAAATATATATCTAAAATCTGAGGGTTTACAGCAGCGTGAAAAAACTGGAGTGATTACACAGGCCTGCGAATTTGAACTTCGTAAAAGTTGTTTTGGTCCTAATAACGGATTTTTCCATAATTCAGCTACGCAGATTTCAAAAATAATATTCACTTTTTCTATCACGTAAGAATTTTTTACAAATTTGGAAGAAAAAACTCTTACTTAGATCAAATTTACAACAAATGTACCACAAATATAACAGAATATGTTTGGGTCACTTACACAACATCTTGTTGCCATAGCGACGAATAAGTAATATTGCAAAGAAAAAATAATGTCAAAGTACACGTACAAACAAATACTATTCAGACACGACGCGTCATGCGGCCTGTTAACCATTTATATATTAGTGATGTGTTTCTCGTGGGTTCTAGAACGATCGATAAAACTCTCGCGATTGGTCTAGAGAAATCTATAGCCAGCGGTTGTCAACATATTAGCATAACAAAATCTGACCCGATTTGAATGAAAATGATTCACTTATGAAAAAGTACATATAAAGTTTTGTGAAAAATCTGTACGTGACTGAGAAAAATGGATACCATTTTCGGATTCAGCAAACAGGAATTACTGTAGACCATTTCAAAACAATAAAACCATCGCAGGCTTGTGTTATTATTGTGTTTCACAATGTTAAAATGACAGTTCTCGTAAATCTAAACATTGAATCTATAATATTCACACAAAATAAGTAAGGTTTCAGAGAAACAATTCATGTCTTTATTGATGAATGCACATTACATTCTTCAGAAATATAATTCAAGTTTTTATCATTCTATATGATACAGAAAGTGAGAAAATAAACATGGCTTGACTTGTCATCAAATTAATATTAGATATAGTTGTGAAATTCACAACAGTTCTTAAGACACGTAACTGTGGTTTTCATCACGTGTATATTGGATATAGAAAATCCCAGATTTATACAGTGTATAAATGGAATGAATTGACTTCATACTAATAAAGATAAAATCAAAGTTTGTGATTCTAGAGCAATAACAAAGACTGTTATAGATACAGATGATAAAATGGTAATGTTGGCCATGAAAGAACCAACACAAGGTGGAATAAAGAAAAGAAGGATAGTAAAAAAAAAGTAATAAACACGAAAAAAAATAGCAGAAAAAGTACAAGAGAAAAGTACATCAACTACAGAATAACAAGGAAAGAGAGCAACAGATAAATAACGAAAGCCAAAGAAAAATCATAGGAACAGTTTGGAGCATACCTTGCAGACAGTCAGAATTTTCTACAAAAAAAGTTAAAGCAATGCGGAATCGGGAAGCAGGTTATAACCCAACTGAAATCATCAATGATACAGATAATTGATAGTGAGATGGTACTCGACAGATGGATGTATTATTTCAATGGTTTGCTCAACCTAAATGAATCAACAGATTGCGGAAGAGAACAGAAAGCAATAACACTTGAGCCATGACTATTACTATCAGCAGTAGAAAAGGCACTTAAAGCAGCTCCAAGTAATAAAGCAGCTGGAAAAAAGCGATTTGACCTCAGGACTGATCAAGGCCACAAGCTGATACAAGATGGCTAAGAAGGATTTTCGAAGCAGCCTGGGGACAGCAGGAAACACCTGAAGATTGGCAGAGAGCAATCATAGTTCTCATATGGAAGAATAAGGGTAGTAAAAGAGATTGCACAAAGTATAGAGGGATATCACTCTTAAGTCATACAGGGAAAACATACACTAAAATCATCGAAAGGAGGGTACGACCAATCATTGAGCAACAACTTTCAGAATCACATATACCTTTCAATTAAACAGAAGCTACACAGACGCTATATTCACTCTGAAACGCCCTCCAGTAGCACAGCGGTATGTCTGCGGACTTATAACGCTACAAACCGGGTTTCGATACCCGTGGTGGGCAGAGCACAGATATCCCTTGTGTAGCTTTGTGCATAATTAAAAAACAAGCACTGACAGAAACACAGTACAGAACACAACCAAAGGCTGAAATTAATCTTTATCGACTAAGAAAAGGCATTTGACAGTGTAGATCGATCAAAACTGTAGAAAACATTACAGAAATATGGCATAAGTGAACACCTAATAAGAGTCTATCAAAGTCTATATTCATTAAGTATGAGCACAGTAAGAACTAAGGCAGGGACATCAAACCCTTCAAAGTAACATAAAGTATGAGACAGGGTTGTGTATTATCCACACTGCTCTTCATCAGCTATACTGACAACATCTGCAAAGAAGCCAACTCGTCAGTAGAGCATGACATCAATGAGCTCCTTTATATTGACGACCAAGCCCTGAATCGCTTGGACATCAAATGCAAAGAATATAATGTGAAATAAATACAGAGAAGACGGAAGTAATATCTATTGGAAGACAAAGAGAAAAAATGAAAATTCGGGTGAATAATGCTGACATCAAACAGACAGAAGAATTTAAGTTTTTGGGAAGTGTATTTACGGAAGATGGTAAAATGGACAGAGAAATAAACATCAGATGGACCAAAGCAAATCTGGTTTTAGAACAACTTTCGCCACTGTTGCAACGTAAACACACCCAAATCAACACAAAAGTTAACCTAATAAAAACTATATTCCTGCCAACACTGTGCTTTAAATGCCACATCTAGACTATAACAGCTTCACAGAAGCGTATGATCACTACAACGGAAATGTGATATCTGAGACGAGCCCTCGGAGTATCGTGCCCAGATAGAATCAGAAACGAAGATATCCGAGAAGTATGAGGACTAAGACCAGTCCTAGAACATATTAATAAGCAACAAATAAAATGGTTTGGCCACCTTACTAGGATACTTTGGAATACAACAACACAACACATACAAGGCAAGGGGAAGACCAAGAAGGAAGTGGAGCCAAGACATCGTAGATAACATTAAACACCACGGAATCATCTTTAGAGAAGCTCTGGATAGAGGACATTAAAAGTCCCTACATTTTCTTTTACACCTCACGGTAGACAGAGGAAGGAAAAGTAAAGTAAGCAAGTATATTGGATATGGTACAAAAAGCAACGATAGATAATTAGAGACAGAAGTTGGGTTTTTACCGAATTGATAGTGGGAGTAATAGAGAATGCTTTAAACGTTAAGAGAAATATTCACAAGTTTAACACACTCACAGAAAAATGCCGTGAATTATGTGTTTACAGAAATAGTTTTGTACGTGTTCTTTATTCAATAACAATTCTACAGATGTATTCTGCGCCCGTTTGAGCGTGACATTTTTTTGTCAGACCAACAACGGGTAATCCTAATAGCAGACTGTGTTACTTGGTATCATGACACAAATCATTCCGGGTAATTTAACACGCTTTGAAACGGGAACATCACCACCACATCCATAAATCATGTTTTAAATGTGACCATGCGGTGTTCTTCTCCCTAGTATTATTTCTTCTTGCTTGAAATTGACGATAGTTGCTTCAAACGGGAAAATACGCACAATTTTCATCGAGACTAAAGAACGTCGGCGTGACAATATTACTAAATTCCTAGATAGATGATGAAAGATTAAACCTGGGGAAAACCACTGGTTGTGTGATAAACAGATAAGCTTTGATTCTATAATAACTGCAAGCACAACAATGGCAGTAAAATAGAAGCTATCTTTTTGAATACTTTTAGTTTAGAAATACAGAAATTAATGAAGTCTGGAAACGTAAAAAAATGTGCAATTTATATAACTATATGATTTTATAACAGGTATTTCGAAATGGTCCATATTATATAGCTATGTCCAATACAATAATCGCTCAACTAATTCATGTTCTTTTCTGAAATGAAAACATTTGAAACTGCACTAAAAAGCACTATAAATACTAATCACGAAATTAATTATTCGTCTGACCGGGAAACTCCACATCGTCTCATCAAATAGGTTGTTAAACAAACAATAAACAGCCAATTGTTTAATAAATGTTAAGTTTTATTCAAAATGTCATAGTATTTATCTTTTTTAATTATTACTGTGTAGGTTTTTCTGCTTAATTACCAGATCTATGATCATAGAATTACTAATAAATATGTAAACGTCTTTTGATAAATGTATGGTCGATGGTGCATCAATAAATTATTTGCAGCAATTTGTGGCACATAAAGGCTTTTAAAATGTGTAAATAAAATAGATATATAGTTCAGATAGCAGGAATAGTAAATACTAGAATATTCTGATTACAACGGAAGGATCTTGAAGCCAAGTCCTCTACATTCTTTTCAGTGGGGGTGAAATAGATATCTAATTAACAAGAGTTCATAAATACCTGTACAGGTGGCATAACTTTGGGGAAATATCCAGCTATTGTAATGAAGTATAGTTCTCTACCGTTTATATATGGATTAAGGATTCAAGTTAGAACACACTACAGGGAGGGTTTCAATGGATATTGCACAGTAAAATTGGTTTGACAGAAGATAGATTAAGAGGATTGTGGACAAAACAAGAAATATCTGCATTTAACGTGATTTTTTTCCCAAATTTTAAGCCTATAGATTGTAGTTGCTTAGATACCAAGATCATGATACAAAAGAGTCTTTTTGTGATAAACCTAAACGAACGTTCAGGCTGTTTTGTTCTGATAAAGATATTGATGATAAAATTTTTAAAAGTATTCATGTGTATCTTCTTCCGGCAAGGATGCAATGGGTAGCACCCTATTTGAATCTGATATTAGCACGTATTCAAACGTGCTCAAAATATAGTTCTCTGTCGACACGACTTCGAGAGAAACTCATTGCACATAAAAATAGCACGAGAAATATGATGGATTTTTGAGTATTTGTAAATAACGAAACAAACATATAATCACTTGGGAAAACATTTAAAAATAATATGTGAAGTGCTGAAACTTTTATCCAACTTTATTTAAAGAGCAGAACTTTTTACAGTTCAACAGAATGCATGATACTCAAATTTTGTACGATTCTTGAAACTCACCAACAGAACGAGAGCTTCTTAAAAAAAAAGGACTCGTGACGATATCATCTCATTTGGTCACGTATCTTCCAAAAGGCTGGGTTCACATCAATCGTCACAGGAAGAAGTAGAGCCGTGAAATCTTACTCTAACATACACATATTACAGGAATATTGTACTTTGGGTAAAATATGTTCTTGAATATAATCTCGTCTTCTCCTTTAGCTTAGTTTTCAAGCACTATATTGAAACTACGAAATATTGAATATTTAAACATTTGTTTAACAACAAGTTAAAGCTTGGAATGGTATCTTCTTTCATTGGGGTGTGTGTCTATAGCCAGACTAGTTTCGGAGAATTCCACTCCTCATCAGTGACCCTGGACACTACCATCAATAAAATATCAGACCAAACCAAGTCTTCATACTAGTGAGGTATCGAAAATC
>NW_013667359.1:61869-75516 GCF_000517525.1 Limulus polyphemus | reverse complement strand
TCGTATTGTTATCTGACAGTGGGCAGCTTGTACATAATTCAATGTCAGATGATAATTGCTACAAGTTCTTCAAATACCTATAGAATGATAGGTTTCTTTTTGGTGAGTCTAAAACACGTAAATACACCGGTTTGATTTACGAAATATTGTTTTACCAATAGCTGCTCCAAGCAATTTATTTACCTAATTGTTTGGAAATAATTTCTAATTATAAATGTTCTTGGAAGCAATTTATCCTTCTTTACGGAAGATCTCGCTGGTGATACCACGTTTACTTTTTGTGAATGTACGAGTTTCGTAATTAGCTCATATCTTTCTTCAAACGAGTATCCTTTTAAATTTACTTGGCTGTCCTCATGCTAACAACTTTTATATTATCTTCCAGTGGAGGTAATGATCTTATTAACTGCTGATCTCGACTGTGCAAGAAAACTAGCATGGACAAAGAGGAATATTCCATCAAACTCCCAACTATAGTTGAAGATAAACATTACACTAAGATCAAATCTAGCTCAACCGTAATCACGGAAAAGAAAATTAACCAATTTTTCAAGAAACATCAGAAAGAACTCCGAACAGAAACAAATAACTAACAGTACAAACCAGCACCACCCCACATATATACGGTTTTCTTGAAATTCTCAAACAAGCTACACTATCTATCCAATAACATCAGCTAAATATATGGTAGACATGGTATCAATTAAAACATACTTACATTTTAAGGGCTAAGTCAACTTTTTAGAGACTAGACAAGTAACCAATATAATCACATAGTATACAATAATCAGCTTATATGTATCAAACCACTTCATTAAGATACCAAACTTTAACACGCTACAAACACTCCGCCAACAGCCTGAGAATGGTAGGACTCTTAAGGAACGTAACTAACTGTTAATCTACACAATAATTCAAGTCAATACCTTCTGTGTATTTTAACTTAAAGATAAATTCTTCCAACAACATGCTATGGACTTACGCCTATTACCAGCACTCAGTAACTTCTATACATAAAAACTTTCGGAGTGAACGCTCTCTAACGAGTCGCTCCACGCTGATGATACATACTTAATATGGTCACACACTACAGACAACATCCCATAATACAATTGACAAGTGAAATAGAGAAATGTAACAAACTCAAGATAAATACCTCGACTATAAATCAGACCACCCAACGAGTGTAAAAAAAGGCACAATAGACTGCCAACTTTCCAGAATAAACAAGAATTGTAGTTCTGAAGAAGCTAAGAAGATGGAAAAAAACACATCACTACATTTCTTCTTAACAATAAATACCCGGAACACGTGATAAAGAAAAAAATACAGTAGGCAAACATGACGAAAGGGAGAGATTTACAGACATGTAGTAGTATTCTCCTATGTCACTGGTCTTCCTCAAACACACAGAGTATACGTGAACAACAAAAAGTCAGAACAGTACTTAGAAGCCAAAATACGATACGATCTTAGTTAATAAACACCAAACCATTTAAATACCCAATGGAGACGAAAAACATCACTTATAATATTCCCTGCGAACGTGGATTCTAATACAAAAAGTCCAAGAAAAGTTAGAATTCGGATATTTATATAGACATACGAGGCTATGTAATACCGATCTATCTACAGCATCCTATCATGCTAAGAACACCATACGATGAATTCCCGTAATAAAGATATGAACCACACATCCACCAAACTGATAACACAGTCAACCTAGCATAGAAGTTAGTATAACACCTTTAAAAACTTTCAAACAGTTAGTTGATTAAAGACGAAAACAAGGAAGACTCCGGTCGAGTGGATAACGTGTTTGACTTCATTAATGAAATCTATGGTTGTATCCCGGCCACTGCCAACACAGAAATACTCGTTATCTGGACGTCCATGAAGACGTCAGCAGCTTTGCAGCCAAAACATAAGATGAGATAATAATTAGTATCTACTTATTAATTAATAATTAGACTTAGATGATCGTATAGATTACTAACGAAGCAACGACTGAGATCCGATTGCCACATCCTTAACGTATATAAGTACTTGGAATAGATACATATGCTGATGTTTGTCAAAGACGACCGGAGTTGTTTGTTATAGAAACTCCAGGAGCATAACCTAGTGACCTTCAAATTAATTTAAAATAATTTATAAGTTAGTTTAATTAAAAAGCAGATGAATAAAAGCGTAAGAAGAATGGTCACTAATATAAACTTTGCTTCGAAATAGTAAAAAAAAAAGGTTTTGAAAGAAATGTAAACAAGAGGGAATCCTCAATAGCTGCGGCACTTGAAATTCTTTTAGGCAGGATTAGAGTAAATTAATCTATGTTACTTTTTTTTTTACCAATTTATTAGTTATAATTTCGTGCGCCAGCAATACCGATCGTGGGGTGCGCGTATATCCGATTCGATTTTATTACTCATCAGGATTTCTACCAGCCTACCCTATCGAAATTATTTTAGGCAGGATTAGAGTAAATTAATTTATGAGACCTTGGGCGTGGTTAAATACATTAGTCGAAAGGTTGTGACCCCTTGAGTCGAAAACTGTAATTACATCTCAAATCAATCAAGAGATGACGGAGCTACGAGTTAAAAAAAATTGTAATTGAAAAACTCGGATCAATTCTATGAGCCGCTATGCCGCTGCTAAATATACAGAAACTTAATACCACATGCACTACCCTATATTTGGGTTGGATGTGTACCTTTAATTTTGTGATTGATAAATCCATTCATCTACTTTTAACGTATGCATAACTTCGAGCTTATGAATATTAAAAGAAAAATGTAAGGTTTATTCCAACTAAAAAGAACGGAATGTCCACACCGTATGAAGGTTTACTTTTTCATTGCGAATGAAAAATATTGAGCCCGGTGGCTCACGATAAGGTTATATAACGCTTAGATTTGGAGTTCAATGCCTGTGAGGAGTACCACATAATTGAACACCTATTTGTTTAACAACAAACAAGTAAAAACAAACATAGTATACCCAGTTGTAACTTTATCCAGTTGTTCCATGAGTCGTGTCCACTATGGTCCATATAGCCGACCATGTTGTCTTTATTTAACAGTGAAGACCACGACTATACTGTTGGATTCTGATTTTTATGTTAGATCTGCTCCAAGCTAGATCGTACACTCTAACATTTCAGGTCACCTTGTATAATTAATCCTAGGAAACCTATAACTAAATGATACGTTTTCAATGTTTATAGAAAAATAAAAGTATTTAAAGCCTATTTGATAACGGTCATGTTGTTTACAAGTAAAAGTAGATCTTCTAGAAAGATATTGTTTATTAAATTAATACACATATATTTTTACTTGTAAACAACATCCAACCTTTTTTTTGAATATTCGTGTACAACATATATATATATGTAGATCTTCTAGAAGGATATTGTTTATTTAATTAATACATATATATATATATGTTGTACATGAATATTCAAAAAAAAGGTTGGATGTTGTTTACAGGTCGACATCATAAGCAAGAGTAACAGGATAACTTTGGCAGAGGCACGCTTTGTTAAGTTATTAACTAGTTGAAGGCGCTAGACGTAAGGCATGACTGCTAATGTTCTTACTGCACAAATTAAATGAACGAACTTTCTCTTCACTTTTAGCTGATGAACAGTTAAGAAGTAAAAAAAACCTTAGTGATCGGAAAGTCTCTCAATTGATGTTGTATATTTTATTCATATTAACTACTTCTGCTCTACACATGCACATTGTACGTATCCCGTTCCTGACTGAATACTGTTGCTAACTTCTATAAAATACAAACATTTAAAATAGTTAAACATAATGATAACACACTTTCATTATCATTAAATCAACAAATGCTATTTCCCGTTATCTAATGTGTAAAATACATTAAGGACTAGCAAAACATATTCATAGCAACATGTTTCGCTAATTAAGTTGGCTTGGACAAACTAAACTTCCGGCTAATTCAAAGGAATTAGCTGCTTAATACTTAATGTTACAATACGCATGTGCTAGAAGGAAGAGAAAGGAGCAAATCAAAAATCAAATTCGTATTTTACTGAGCACAGATACGCTAAAACAAATATATATTAACCTATTTATTAAATTGTAGAGCATCATTGGTTAATTTTCAGTTTTAACTAGAATAGGCTGACAAATAATGTTTTCTTACATTTGACTTCATTTTGCATGGACGTGAACTGAAAAAAGTAACTTGCTAAAGAAATAACATTTTCAACCTCTATTTTGTTTGTCAGTAGTCATTATAAAATCAGTTCATCAATCAGTAGGTAACCAATAAACTAATTCTGAGGAAGGTAATGCAGTAGTTAAGAAATTAAGATTTGACGCTTCATCAAATGCAAAATACAGGTTACGTACCTTACATCGCAATCCTGGACTTCTAGAAGTACTCACAAATAACATTTCATATAGAATTTTGTCCGCTGCGTTTGGAACACATGATGAATGGCATATCGAAATTAGATCTGACATATACTACATTTTCAGTTCGTGTGTGATGTTAAAGATGCCATACTGATTGCATTGACTAAAGCGAATGTGATTAAGACACTAATGGTTAAATACGTTACTCCGTTTCTGTTAAATGTCAACTATGTTAACTGGACTTTGTTGCATCTGCTGTTTTCATTGATCGATGTCGTGTATCCAAAACTTTTAAAGGTTTCTCTTCTCACTTATTTAATATTTTGATCCCAATTATTTGTTGATTTTTTAAAGTTTTTAGTAGAATAATTTAAATAAAAGGGCTCATTTTTACAAAACTCAATTTCAGTGCAGTCTGTATTGCTGAAGGTGAATTACTAATTCTTTGGATTATGCTATACACTACCTGAATTGATTGGACTATGCTGTTTGTATAGTCTTGGCTAAAATGTTTGCATAATGTTCTATATTAATGCTATTGTCTACATGTATGGAGTAGTTTGGGCCCGGCATGGCCAGGTGGTTAGGGCGCTCGACTCGCACTCTGTGGGTCGCGGGTTCGAATCCCCGTCCCACCAAACATGCTCGCCCTTTCAGCCGTGGGGGCGTTATAATGTGACGGTCAATCCCACTATTCGTTGGTAAAAGAGGAGCCCAAGAGTTGGCGGTGGGCGGTGATGAATAGCTGCCTTCCCTCTAGTCTTACACTGCTAAATTAGGGACGGCTAGCGCAGACAGCCCTCGTGTAGCTTTGCGCGAAATTCAAAAACAAACAAACAATGGAGTAGTTATTGAGTAAATGCCCGAGTAGTAACAGAGAAGGTATGAACGGACAAACATTTACGAGTTATTACTCTGGTCTGTACAAGTTGTTTTGAGCATTTATTCGTCAAAACACAAATACATACCTGCTTTGTATAAAAGGATGTGCTTTTGATATTATATTTTTTGAAACAGATTAAAACTTTGTTTAGACAGTTTCTCTGTACTTGGTGCAGAGTCGTGCCTCGTCACGTGGCAGAAGTTATAGGGCATCAAATTGTTCGACTGTCCAGAAATGGTATGAAACAAACGGACATTCCAGAACAGTAAGTTATCCCCAGTGTACTGTATCCAGAATCGCGAAACGTCATCGCAGTACCAGAAACAAGTCTACTGGTAGACGCCGAAAAACTGCTGCCTGAGATGACCATGTTTTGATCAGGTTAACACGTCAAGATCTTGCAGCACATTGCGACAGGAATGGCATGAACATATTCATTCCAGGGTATCCAGAAGAACTGTGAAAAGGAGGCTGATCAAACATGGTTATTTTGCAAAAGGGCTATCTTTAAACCGATATTAACCAGAATTCATTGCCATCATTGTGTTACTTGGGTCAACCAATATGCCAACTTACAGTTAGACACTGGCGACATGTCATATTTTCAGATGAGTCCTATTTCCGGCTTATTAAAGCCGATGGTAGGTTTCGTGTTCGTCGTTTGCCTGGAGAACTGATGAGAGAGGAGTGAGAAGAAATTTCTTCCGTATGCTAAGGCAAGGTTTAGAAATAACTTTGTGTCCCAAGATGGCAATGCCACTGCCAACAGTGCGCGTATTCTACAGGATTATCTCGACCAGGTGGTCGTTACAAGATTGCCGTAGCCAGCAAAGTTACCAAATTATAAACCCATTGAGAACTGTTGGGCAGAACTAATCCGGAAAATTGCTAACTACGACCATAAACCAGCTACTGTAGCCGAGTTTCAAGTTGGGATGAAATCACGGTGCATTACATCAATAACCTCATCGACTGCATGCCACGTCGCCTTGTGGAGGTTATTAGAGTACGAGGAGAACCAACCAAGTACTGAATGTTTAATATGAACTGATATAAGGTTACAAACGCTATTTATAATGATGTGATGTTATATTTTGTCATTATATATACGTTTTGGTAAGGATTTCTTGTTATAGGTGAAATGCTGAATTACACCTATTTCTACAGGTGTCTGATAAAATTATTGGTGTTCTAATAAATGGTTCATGATGTCCATAGAACCTGTCCCATTATACAAATTACACGTGTAGTTGTTTAATATAACATGTATTTCTCAGTGCTAAGTGTATTTGTATTCCATCTTAATAGTAATGATCTTATTTGTTACAAAATATGCAACAATTTTGTCCAATACTATATGTTTAGTGCCTTGATTGGGATATGCTCTGCATTAGATAACTTCATTGAATTATGCTGTGATTTAGTTGAGCTTTTTGAATTATGCTGTGCCAGTGTTGACATTTTTGGACTGTGTTACAATTTAGATTTACTCGGTTCCAGGTTACAGTAGCTAACTTGTTTTGAACCATGCTATATTTTTGCTGACTTTATTAGTCTGTGATTCGCCCTTATTGATCTTTCTATGATAACATTTGGCCATATTGGTTCTTGTTACATACTACTCAATATAAATCGCCATTTTTATGTGTCTGATTACTTGACTGGCCTCATATGTGCACTAGTTTGATTGTAATCTCTTACACTTCAACTAGATAAATAAATTCCTTCCTACATCATGTCGTCGTGGTACACATTCATGGAAGAAAAAGGACATGTTTCAGCTAAATGGAAAGGATACATAATAAGAGCATTTAAGTTCTTCTTGAGGAGGAATGGTTTCTGGAAGGAATGGAATGTTGGTTATTAATGTTCCACCAGAGTTATAAATCCAACAACAAGAATATTCAGGAATTAGGGTCATAAAAGACATGAGTCAAAGAATGTTAGAATTACCTGTTTCTTGAAAGATTATAACTATATTGGTATCATGGATATTAGTATCCTAGGAGAAGAAAAATAAAGAAACGACATGTAGAAGTACCCCTGAAAGAGTTGAAATATAAAAATGTTGTGCATTAGTATTCTGGAAGTAGCTATAAAACCAGGAATTGTTCGGCATTAGTGATCTGAGATCTGATAAAAAAACCAAGAAATGTTATATATTTATTTTGTTAAGAAGTTACAAAGCAGAAAAAAAGTATTATTATTCTGGGAGAAGTTAATATAGCATGAAATGTTGGTCTGAAAGCAGTTTAAAAAAACAATAGTAAACGTTGTGCTCGAATCGGTTGTCTGAGAGTATATAAAGAAATAGAGATGTAGTTAGTTTTGTGGAGTAGTTAATAAACTGGAAAATGTTGCACGTTGGTATTATATAAGGGGAAGTAGTTAATAAACTGGAAATGTTGCACGTTGGTGTTATATAAGGAGCCTTAATTACAAGATTCACCATATTACCCAGTTTATTACATCATAAAGCACCACTAATGAAACACACTTTTGCGAAATATTGGAATGATGGAGTTTGAAGTAATAGTATTTAAGAAGCATAATTTATGATAAACAAGATAATCTAAAAATACTTTATTATGAATAATTTGAATGGATTGTACTACAAGATTCATTCTTTCTAATTCTAAAAGAAGTCTCTTTGTTTTATATTTACATGAAGTTAAAGCAAGAAATTCAATATAATGAAGACTTTGCAAGTTTTCAATCGTCACCATGAACGGAGATCTTGTTTCATCTCCCTTCTTCCTCGAGAGCAGCAATTACAAAATTTTATTTTAATAATATTGTATTCTACTGTCTTCCCAATTTCATCCTCTAAACCCACGTAATAGAGCCTGGAGTATGTTTTTATTTTTTTCTTGATTGAAATGTCAGTCAAATTTGAAAATTGGCTGAATCTTGTTTCGACAAGATTAATACCTTTTGGCAGTTTTATGAGTTTCCTGATTTCATAACGTTTAAGTTTGGACTATATATATTTTGTAAATTTACATCCGTCTTTCTTGGGAAAAATACATTAAGGCAAATATTAACTGAAAAACCAATCACACAAAATATTTTGTTAACAGCACATTACTTTATTCCTTTTGTAATTGATTTTCTAAACACAGTTTCCATAAAAATATCATTTGTAATGTATTTGATCGATCACCTTGACTGAAGGCCTAGCTAGGATATATCAATTTACATTATAAACTGAGGTGAAAGCGAACCTTTAAGTTTGTTTACTTGTTATTAAGCACAAAGCTACGGAATAAGCTGTCTGTGCTGTACCCATCTTGAATGTCAAAATGCGGATTTTAGTTTTTAAGCCCTCAGCTTTGCCTCTGTAGTTATGTAGAATGAAACCAGATTAATCATTAACATAACTTGTAAAGCCATCGGTGTTTGATGGGTTAGACAAGCTGCTTTCATCAAGTACTAAGGTTATTATAATCGGTTTATTATTATGTGGATAATTCACTAGAACAGTAATAAACATATCGTGGGATACTCATACATATATTTCGCAATTATCTGTTTTACATGTAATACGCACAAACAATTATTCACCTCTGCACAGCTCTGACAAGTAATTGCATATAAATACAAACTGTATTTTGTGTGCGCTAATAAATACAAGATCACGCCAGAAAAACTCTAATACAGTGAATATATTTGATACCATAGCACCCAAAAGTATTTGGAATATTCCGTCTATCAAACATCATAAAAATAAATAGATGCAGAACTAGAAAGTAAGCTATAGATTCAATAAGTGGTTAGGATATGGGTGCTAGAACCCACAACGTCCCAGATCCTACTACTGGTCACTGTCTATAGCTGGTTTCGAGCATGATAATTATCCCTAAAATCATAAAAATAGAAATCCGATATCATCAACCACCCTCGAATTTTGTCAAAATTTTTATCATCACCCAATCTCTGCACTTCAAAATTATAAAATTTGAAAAGTATACCACCATTTATTTCAACCAAAGGACACCACCCAGCCTCCACCCTTGTGTAACTAGTATCTGATATTAATACATAGTATTAAAGTTAAAAACTATAAAGATCTCCCGTATAGTTCAAATAGTAACATTGATACATCTTTCCATGGAACAATCTGACATAAAACTTAAGTTTGATAATAGCGGAAGCCGCAATGGTCAGGTTGTTAGGGCATTTGACTCGCAATCTAAGGATCACGGGTTCGAATCTCCTTCCCACCAAACATGCTCGCCCTTTCAGCCGTGGGAGCGTTATAGTGTTACGGTGAATCCCACTATTCGTTGGTAAAAGGGTAGCACAAGAGTTGCAGGTGATTGGTGATGACTAGTTGCCTTCACTCTAGTCTATTACTCCTAAATTAGGGACGGCTAGCGAAGATAGCCCTCGTGTAGCTTTGCGTGAAATTCAAAACCAAATCTTCCAAGTAATAGCGGTAAACTTGAGGACTTTTAATAATAATAAAGTTTTGGTTTTGATCCCTGTAGTGTAAACAGTGCAGATATCCAATTGTGCAGCTTAATAACTGTACAAAAAAGGAAGAACCTAATTCTTTTACACTGTCTTCAGTAATTGTTTTTCACTTGTTCAACGATTGATACTGAAACATTTTAATGGCTAGGTCTTTTAAAGTGTTTATGTTTAAGTGAAGATGGAACATACATTTCAAGAGTGTCTTTAACATAACTTGCTTCATTAACTTAAGAAGCACTCATTGCTTGATTTTTTTAATTCCATCATTCCAAAATTTATTTTTAGCTACCTAAAAAGGAAAAAATAAAATGCAAGTATTCGGTGAAAGAAATTTTGTGTCTGCGTTAGAGTATTTTCTCGTTAAAATTTTGTGTCTGCGTTAGAGTATTTTCTCGTTAAAATTTTAATAATATTACGCAACATAAACCGCTTCACGAGCAAATTTTCTACTAAATATACTTGAGCTTATTTGAAGAGAAACAATTACTTTAGGTTCCAATAGCTGAAACAATGATGATATTTTAGTCAACATATACTTCTGTATTATAATCACTTACTAGTTTCAAATGCACTCCAAAGTTTGTTCACTAAAGACATCTTAATGCAGCCGGCTCGAACCTAGCTGTGTTTGATTGTTCGACCATACTGTCAGTCGAAACTTTAAGTTTTCCCTTCGCTGATGCTAACTTTGGCCATCGTCAAGCATCGTTTCATACAAGGAGATGAACAATACGATATGAAAAACTTGTGGCTCACTGGAAATCAGAGTGTGTTGTAAAATATTTCGAGTTTTTAACTTGGCACTAATGTTGGCATACATTTGGCATGTTTTTACCATTTTCCATCTTACTCTACTTCTTAATGCTGCCAGCCGTAGAGGGCTTATAAGACTAAATCTTTGTGTTTGTTTGTTTGTTTTAGAGCAAAACCACTTTGGGCTATCTGCTGTGTCCACCGCAAAGAATCGAACCCCGGATTTTAGCGTTGTAAGTTCGTTGTGAATAGCTTAATAGGTAATTTTGTTTCTAACTTATATCTCATTACTTTGATTACTTTTTTTCTCTTCTGTGATTTTGGTACACTAATTATATATATTTCTTAGCTTTGCTGACTTACTATTGGTTGTCGAAGGACAAAAAAACATCATTAAAATGTACAATAAAAATACTCGTTTAACCCTTTTCCTACCGCTCATAACTCCCTTTGAGAAATCATGCTTACTTTTGCACATTTTCACCCAACACCATAGATGTAAATGTGTAGGCCAATCCAAACAATAGGATAAAACCTGTCGATTTCTTCTGGCAGAAAACGACGAGAAAGTAAACTTTCCGGTGAATCACCAGGGGAGGAAATACAGTGACTAAAATAGTTCTTCGCATTACAAACGTTTTTTAGATAAAATACTATAAATTTTCAGCTCAACACTCTCATAAAAACCACAATTACTAACCAATTACCACCTTATCTTCCGGTTCTCGGTTTCACATTATTAACCGAATTTGAACGAACACGTCCAAATCAACCAATCACTTGGAATCTTCTCAACGCCATAATGTAAATCAAACACTGAGTAGTTTTCGTCATTTATTTCCACTAACTCAACCATAGGATCACAAGTAACAGCATAGATATTTTTAGTAACAAGATCATCTACAGAAGGAATAAAGCAGTTTCGTTCCCTCGTGTCCTCGTTACTTACTGCTCACAATTTCTTGTCGTCCCCATGTGAGGGCATTGCTTACGATGATTGTTTTCTCCACCCAAGCTAGATTTTCTATGGTCGTTTGTTTTTGTGCTAAGCTACACGATTGGCTAAAAACGCCCTTCCTACCGCGGGAATCAGACCCTAGACCATAGCTTTAAAATTTTATAAAGTTACTCCTGATCCTCCGGGAGATCCAAGCTAGCTTGCTATAAGTGTTATGAATTACATTATATAAAATACATTAAATGCCTTTTTTTATAACAATTGCATCACATTTTTTAAATGTGCTTTGCTTTAAATTATAAGAAGGATTTCAATGTGCTAATAGGTGAGCCTACCTTTCCGACATTTTTGTAGGATCATAACCTTTACATATATTAAGCAATTCTGATAAAAATTTAGGCCATGAAACGTTACTCTTGGGTTTAAAGTGATATCAATAAGTGATCTCAAAACGGAAAAGAAAAGCGCCTGGTAGTATTCTCAAATCAAAAAATAAAATAAAAGAAGATTAGAATCGTAACATTTAAAAATATATCTCTAGTAACATAGTACAGTGGTCCCCTAACCTTTTAGGCTTACGTACTACTTTTTGTTAAAACTTTTTTGTAGTATCACACACGGCTAATTAAAAAAAAAGAAACATTAATAGCAAAAAATTAATATTTTAAACGCTTAACTGTGGTTGGTAAATCTTTTCTCTGGCATAGCTGTTTATAGTTGAGCACACAGCTACACAATGGACTATCTGTGCTATGCCCATCACGAGTATTGAAATCCCGTTTCTAGCGTTATGAGTCCGCAGACTTACACTGTGCCATTGTATGTGTGTGTGTGTGCTGTTGAAGAGTATCTGGTGTTTTTGTTGTCAATTTCTTGTGAAGGTCGGGTTCAACACTTAACTTTGATATTTACTTGTTTGTCAATGACGTTAGTGCTGATAATGCAGTTTCACAAAAGTACGAAGTTGTAAAAGACATCAAAAGTTGTTTATCAGGTACTGACTGTATTATTCTCTGACCTTCAAGTTAAGGTATGACTGACCTTCTCTGACCTTCACAAGAAAGTTTAAGTTAGTCTTCCTTTTCCTTCATTAAAAACTGTGCAGGAAATTCATCGGTTCTCACAGAGAAGGGGTTTGTAATCCACTGTTTGTCAGAGATAATATTAGTAAAACATTTCTGAGGTTGCTTAGCTACAATGTTTCTCAATATCAGTCCGAACTTTTGAACTGAACTTAGTTTCATTTTCACTGAGAGAACTATCTAAAATTCGAAATATTGTTACATTAATTTTTTGGCGTACCACCGACAATAACTATACGTACCGCCAGTGGTACGCGAACCACAGTTTGAGAATCCCTAATACTGTACAAAATACGGCTTGGAAATAATTTTTAAGATTTCTTCGTGCTAACTTTCGAGAATAACACAAGTTATATATAGTACACTCTAAGTCTAACTAACTAAGGATTGCCAGACATGTTGGAATACTGATCTAAGAGTCCGAAACTTAAAAAATAATGTCACTGATTATTTTTCGCAATCCCGTGAATTATAAAAATGACATTCAAACCGTTATTCGATTCGAAAAGCTGAATAAAGTCATTGTGGCGGCGGATTGCTGATGGCTGTCCTTGGTCTTATCAGTATAAGCTCTAGCTTTCCATTATAGCATACCTGGGCATAAGGTGACGTTTGTGTTAAAACTTTTAGTTTAAATCTAACTTATTTACAATCAGTATTCACAAGCTAAGATAGTAGTAAATAGATATATGTATAAAACCTGTATTTAGGTTTAAGTACGTGTATTTAAACCTAAATCTGTATTTAGGTTTAAGCAAAGAAAATGTTGTTAATATCCTTGTAATAATAAGCTGTCATTGAACTATATGAGTTGAAATTTTTTTACATACATATTAGAATGTTTTAACATAACGATTTTGAATACAATGAATGACTTACTAAAAAACTTTCAATCTCTATGGAAATGAATGGAACATACTCGAAAAGCTGGAAGTTTACACGTGACTACTGATGACATCTTTTTTAGTAATTGGCTTTAACCTCGTTAGTCAAGAAGCACACCTCAGCATTTCACATGTGTCACAATTTTGTACGACAGTAGGCTAAAATTTGGTTCCAGAGTCTTTACAAGTGGCTATACATCTGTTATTTGTCTGTAGTATTAAG
>NW_013667359.1:48299-60919 GCF_000517525.1 Limulus polyphemus | reverse complement strand
TTGTGACCTTTCAAACTAATCTTTTGCATCTGAATTGATTTAGGATTTCCGTAGCAAAGGGGTTGAATACATAAGCAATTAAGAATATCCTGATTGTCTTTGAAATTTTAACTTACTTACATAATATCTGGGTTTTTAGCTTCCTCAGTTTGAAGTAGAGTGTGTAGATTATAAATATAGGATCCCATTTGAAAGGTTTATGATAGAAAGCTCAGATGGCAAAAAATGTGGAAACTTTGCAGGCGTGAATAATTCAACAGAGCGCTGTATAAAAATACAGTATTCGTTATAAGAATTTTCTCGAACTTATCCATGTAATTATCAACAGTTTAACTCGAAATATGAGAACGTTCCTTTCATATATTAAATATATATATTATTTTAAATTAGTTTAACGAACAGTAATTATAGTGTTAGTTGTTATCCCATATTCCCCTGTGTAAGTACAATATTCAACTGTGCGTGTAGAACATTACTCTAAAGAAATAACTGTCAGTGTTCTTTTTCCCCCATTAGTGTTCATCGGATAGATTGCATGCATTTATCCTGGAAGGACTTCATTAAACTGAAAACAGCAGTGCACTTATTAAGTTCTTCTCTGTAATCGGAGGACTTGCGATGTAACTGGATTACCCACTTACAACTTTCTTGTAGACAGCTTTCACGCCCCTCGAAACAAAAATCAACTAATTGAGTTCGGAATACTACCTTTCAAGTTGTTCATCTACGCGAACCTCTGTGTAAAATCTCTGAATAGCGTACTTAAATAAACACAGCGTCTAATTGCCAGTTTTCTTGTGCCATAAAATCCATACAAGCAGTGCAGTTTGAATCTATTTAATATTCTTTTTCTCTAAAACACTTTACAAGATTAGGTTGAACAATACATTTGCTCTTTAATAAATGAAATAAACCGCCTTTTTTTTCTTTGAATCTACAAACCAAAAACAGATGGAAATTCAATAACTATATCATAAAAAGTGATCTCCTTTATCTATTAATGGTCAATCCTTTCACGTTTATTGTTGTTTTATATGAATAAACAGTTGACTTTAATGAATCAGGCTGAACCTGAAAATAATAATTCATGTTGATAATACTGAAAGGTAGATAAGCTATTTATCTCGTTTGCTCATACATAATATAAAGTACACAGATCTAGAAATTCCAGATTGAACCTCTTTTGACAAACATATAAAATATCATAATACTGTAACAGTAAAAAATAACAACCAAAAAACCGAGATACTTTAAAAGGTGTATTTTGATTTTTTTACACCCAATATAATATCAAACCTTTAACAGGAAAAAAAAAGGTGGATGTTAAAAGCTCTATGGGATTTCTCGCCATGGCTGGCTCTGAACAAATGTTTTTCGTTCCTTTTTCAGAATTTTACCAAATAAACTAAACACAAAATACCTAATTAAAATGAAATATGTAAATACACAAATTTGTATTAGAAATAAGTATAATATGACAAATGCGTCTGGCTAGAATTAATTATATTCTGGTACACAGTTCGAAATGAAATACAAAGTGATACGTCTTCCTCTTATTTGAATCAAACACAATCTGATAATTCAAATTGGTTAGCATTTAATCAACTATTTTAAACTCTGATATTCAAAAGGGAATTAAAACAAATTTATGGTACTAGTTGAAGTTAAATGCGATGGTGCGCTAGTCCTATTAGAATAAGATACATTTTGCACCTCAACGTGCTTAACCTATTTACTATGGCTGCTCTAAGCGTGCACGGAAGTTTTGTAAGCCGCACTGTATACGGCACACTCGCATTCAATTGCCGGAGACGGATCGTATCCAATATGGCTAATCAGCAGCCAATGAGTTAAAATCAAGCGTTGATTGGCGCATACATCTGGCTGGAATCAATAACACTCTGGTACTTAAATCTGAGTTAGAACTGAATATATTCTGGCACTTTAACTTTAAAACCTTAAGGGTAACATATCGTCCTGCGAAATTAGAGCATGTAATTCAGTAAAGTTTAACATCCGGCGACACTCGAATCCACAACTTTGTTTACACCCGGCAAATGCTTTAGTCAACTAAGTTGTCTCTTCTCTGATACCCTAACTCTCAGTTTTCACTTTGGTAAGGGCGGAATTTGGCAGAACTCTTAAGCAATGATCTTAAAACTTTTATAGTTAAACCACTTAAATTGATTGAAATCCGTTAAGTTCTAGTATTTCTTCCTTTAGAAACACAATAAGCTTTGCTGTAGTAATAAGACCAGTCTGTAAAAAGAATTTACTTCATCACTCGGAAATGACTTTGATAAAGGCAAGAAATCCTGGGAGTAATATGATAGTTGATTAGAAGATAAACTAAAGGAAAGCACTAAAAAAAGAAATAGGATCATAAAAATAAAAGTTTTTTGGAACGGCTATTAACTATGATTAAAACGGTATCAAGAATAGTTATTTTTAAAAGAATGACATTTATCTTCTAGTGTTGATAACTTGCGTGTTCCGCGAGAAGATAATGATATTGTTTTAAACTAAAAGCTACGAAAAACCTCACGCGCCATTTTGTTATCTTCGAATAATCTTTCTATTCTGCCATATTTTTACTTGTGTTTTTGATAAAAGCCTTTTAATGCACCAAACATTTTATCCATCCTACTGATTTTAATTATATCAATCTTTGCAGGATGTTGGGTAGGCATATTCTTTAGTTGTATTCATTCAGCAACTCCAGTGTTTATATAGAACCTGGAATCAATCACTAGATAAGTTCTTACAACGGGAACATTTCTAGTCGAACTCCTCAATATAGCGTTTACTATTCCTATTTATCACATTTTTTGTCGTAAAATGTATTACTTAATAAAACATTTACGTAAACTTCAAATATTTGCTAGGATGACCATAAAAGTACAGTAAAATACATTTACTAATGTTTACTATTTTTATCATTTAATTATTTTTTTAAAGAATATTTCCTTATTCCAGATAGAATGGATGATGGAAATTGATATAAACAAAACTCAGTCTTTTTATGAAAATATACAGATATGTAAGTTTCTATTAAAGAACAGCATGAGATGGAAATGGCGTTGTATTTAACGTACCTGGACTGTGAATCCAAAGTTTCACGGTTGTTTTTACAAAAACGCACTCCACATTTTGGGGTCTTAAGAACCCCACTATTCATTCAGAGAGTATTATTTCTAGAGTTGATGGTGTGTACTGTTGACTAGTTAGCTGCCTTTCCTCTAAGTTTACTAGTTAAAAATAAAGGATGGTTATGTGCAGATAGTCCTTTTGTAGCTTTGTTCAAAAGTTGTAAAAAGTAAACTAAACTCTAGAACAAGGCAACATTTGACCTGGACAGAACACTTTCCTAGTCTATAAATAATGTTTTCTGACTTAATAGTCTATACAGGACAGTTGTAGCTTGTACAAAATCCCTTTTAGCTAATCCAGTTGTCTTAGGCTGTATGATGATTTTTCATTTTGAAAAAAACACAACATAACTCACACAAATAACTTTATAGCCGGAATAGAACATATCATTGCTACACAAGGCACTTCGTAGCCAAAATGAAAATAACCATAGCCTACACAAGTAATTTTATAGCCGACATAGAACACATCATAGTTTAGAAACTTTGTATACAGGATAAAAATCATCATAGGCTACACAAGAAACTGTATAACACTTTGCGGCCAGGATGAACCACGCAATAGTCTACACAAGACACTTTGTACTCAGAATAGAACTGATCATAGCCTATACAAGGAACATAATTGCTGTGATAGAACTTACCATTGTCTAGGTAACTTATAACCACGATAGAAATATTCATAGCTTACACAAGAAACTGTACAGCTTGGATAGAACACAGGTCTTTATGGCCCGAGCATAGATCGTTTTATTTAGGAAAAAATCTTTTGCGTTTAGATTAAACACTTTGTAATCTAGAGAGAATATTTTCAACTTTGAATAGTATAAATATTTTCTAGGCTTCCTAGCCTGGATAAACCATTGTATATGATAGACAGAATATCTCTTAGTTTGGACAAGAAACCATCTTGGAAGGTGAATGTGATTAAAATCACAACCAATATTGTTGTGATATACACTGTAATACCAACCTGACGATCACTTGTGGAACAACAGAAATTGGAATTTTTAATCTGAATGATACATTTAGCGCACGTGAGCTATGGAGGTCACCTATAGCCATCCCTTATTTTGAACTACTTACCAAAGGTTAGAAAACCAGCCAACATAATTTCTTCAGTTGTGTTAACGGAATAATGGGATTGACTGTCACTTTTATATGGCGAACATAACTCAAAATGCGAAATGAGATCAGTGGCACAATAAGCTTCGAACCTTGGACCCTTTGATTTCCTAGTCAGGCATACTAGCCACTAGAGAATTTCCTGTCTAGTATGGCTGATAAAGTTTACTTTAAATATCATTATATACTATTCTTGCTGGAAACCCATACTTCACCAGTAAAGAAGAATGTGGTTTGAATTATTATCAATGTTATTGTGATGTAATATCACACACATATTTAATTAATGGATCATGTTTCGTCAGCTTAAACTTAATGTACTATAAATGTTGACGTCTTATACACTATTTGTGTAAATAACATTTAAAACGAAATTTTACATGTAACTCAGTCGGCCTGTTTGGTATTGAGTGGCAGTCCTTGTTAGCAGCAGTGTACAACATATGTCAATTTTGTTGTGATGTAATAGAACACTCTTCAATCTAAACAAAATATATTCTATCTTTTACAGAACACCTCAAGCACTCTTTGGTTAAAATAATTCTAACCAAATAAGTTATTTTTAGTCACCAGAAAAGACTTTCTTAGGTAAAGTGGAAAGTTTTCAGCCTGGGCAAGACATTTTCTACTTCTTGCGCTAAACGATCAGGTCAGAGGCCCATACGATTGAGTTATTACTATAACTATCCCTTATTGTAGAACGCAAGGTAGCCAGTACCTCTCGCTGCCACAAGAGCTTTTTTCGGCTCTTTGAAGCGAATAACGAAATTGACTGTTACATTTGTAACGCTCCCACAGGTGAAAGAATGGATCATATTCAATGGTATCACATCTCAAACCACTGGGCCACACCCGGCCCAATCGTGACATACATCAGATTTAAAGCTACAGTTATTATTATAAAAAAACAACAAACGAAAAAAAAACGTCTAAATAAAACAAGTTGATGATCTTGCTAGTGTTCTCCTGTAAAAGTAATAATATCGTGTTTGCTAGTGTTCTCCTGTAAGAGCAATAATATCGTGTTTGCTAGTGTTCTCCTGTAATAGTAATAATATCTTGTTTGCTAGTGTTCTCCTGAAAGAGTAATAATATCGTGTTTGCTAGTGTTCTACTGAAAGAGTTAATAATATCGTGTTTGCTAGTGTTCTACTGTAAAAGTAATAATATCGTGTTTGCTAGTGTTCTCCTCTAAAAGCAATAATATCGTGTTTGCAAGTGTTCTCCTGTAAAAGTAATAATATCGTGTTTGCTAGTGTTCTCCTGTAAAAGTAATAATATCGTGTTTGCTAGTGTTCTACTGTAAAAGTAATAATATCGTGTTTGCTAGTGTTCTCCTCTAAAAGCAATAATATCGTGTTTGATAGTGTTCTACTAAAAAAGTAATAATATCGTGTTTGCTAGTGTTCTACTGTAAAAGTAGTAATATCGTGTTTGATAGTGTTCTACTGTAAAAGTAATAATATCGTGTTTGATAGTGTTCTACTGTAAAAGTAATAATATCGTGTTTGCTAGTGTTCTACTGTAAAAGTAATAGTATCGTGTTTGATAGTGTTCTACTGTAAAAGTAACAATATCGTGTTTATTGTTGAGATATTTAAAAGATGATTCTTGTTCAGTTTTTAAAGACTGAAAAAAAAGTATCTTCACGATATCGGTGATAGTATAAGAGCTTGAAAGGCGCAAGAAAATAATTTTGTCATTGTTTGAAAATGTAGGAATATATTAGCCAGAGAAGGAGACAGCCTTAAATTTGTAACTACTCTGTTTTATATTTAATGACGAGGAACCCACTTTTTTAGAAAATAAAAGTTTAGATTTGTCGTAATATTTAAATTTTACAACTTTACTTGTATTCCTAAAGTAACTGTCGGTTCTTAATAATTAATCTGATTTAAATTAATAATTAATCTGATTTAACTTAATAATTAATCTGATTTAACTTAATAATTAATCTGATTTAAATTAATAATTAATTTGATTTAACTTAATAATTAATCTGATTTAACTTAATTAATCTGATTTAACTTAATAATTAATCTGATTTAACTTAATAATTAATCTGATTTAACTTAATAATTAATCTCTACTATATTGTACAGTTCTCCCTATATATATATATATGTGTGTGTGTGTGTGTGCTAATTCCTTCGTCATTAATAGTTTCTAATTATTATTGAGTTTTTAACGTTTAATTATTTTTTATTCAAATTTAACTTACAGAATATTCAATTATTAAAAAATGGCAAAGTGATTTCACTTACTTCAGTTCGGACTTTATTGTACGACTTATTGCTTACTAACATAATAGTCTTTTTAACTTTTAATAAGATTTTTATTCCATTTACATGATGTACAACTGCACTGTCACAGTATTCAAAATTTGAATTATTTGCCTGATATGAGTTTGGGACGTTCTCTAATTGGCAATTTTATCTTAGTTATGTCAGTCAGTAGCAGTTAAGGCTTAGGGCATAACTTAGCAATGGATAGTAGTAAATAGGGTTAAGGCTTAGGATATAATTGAGTTAAAGGAAGTGAACAGCGGTTAAGCATTATGACACAATTTAGCCATGGACAGTAGTGAATAGCAGTAAAGGCTTGAGACATAGTTGAATCATTGGTAGAAAATACCATTTAAAGCTTAAGACCTGATTTAGCGATAGACAATGAATGTAAGTTGTTCACTTAGACCTAGGGATAAAGTTCTATCAATGACTAGTGAGTTGTATGGTTCAGGATTGGAATATACTGAAATTAGACTCCCTATAAATTTGCTCACTTTTTTAGTGAATTATTTATTTGCAGTCGAATATTCTTTTTAAATAGCTTTGATAGATATCTCGACGCAACTGTCAATTTTTAATCAGTGGCAAATATGCCTAGTGCTGACCGACTGAAAAGTCCTCTACACTTACAAGTCCTACTTCCTAAAACAACTAATCAACCACTTACACATACCTTGTTCAATATCGAGTAAACAGACTTGATCAACTGTTTCTCTCTCTCCACTTTTAGAAGCTTTTCAGTTAGATTCTGAATTATACAAAGTGCAAACAACATTTTCTTGTCTATTCTGGGTATACAATCTATTAAAACTTATACAGGTTTACTCTTCGGTTAGAACGCTATAGATGTGTTTATTTTTCGTCTCTCTTCAAATCAGACACAAGAAATATCTCCATTAAAAGAAGGCCATCACTTTTCAATCCAATGATACATACTCGTTTCCTATACTATAATATTAAAACAGGTTACGTTGGCAGAATTCGTTGCCCAGGTCATATTTTAACCGTGCAATGACTCCTCAGGGTATAATAATGTATATGAATGACAGAAGTGGAATTTCGTTGAAATAATACAAGTGTGCTATGTTAAAGTTTTATGGGAAAACTAATTTTACAGTTATTGGCCAGTCTTAGTTCTTTTCAACAGAATAGTTGAAAATGTTACTCCAAGGTGTTACTGATATTCTTAATCCCAGGCCTTCTGAGGAAGACACTCGTGCCATCCACATTTAATTCTTATCTCACTCACAGTAATTTGGTGGGAGATGTTGGATGTTTTATTTGAAAATAACTTTTCAATAAATGATCAAATGATCGTTGAAATTTTTTAATTATATTTGTTTTTGATGGTAAAGACAATTTAAGTTTTGAAAGGTTAACATTAAGTTTAGCTTCATATTGAAGGTAAATAGAAACATTATGAATGAAATAAACTCAACATTTTATTTACTTTATAAATTTTTGTCCCGGCTCGTTTGCTCGTTTATTGTAATGTGTTTTAATAATCTAAAACCCTTGAAAAATTTTCAATTTTTAATTATCAGTTTTACATGTAGTAACAGTTGTGTTAGTTCATAAGAAATCAATTGTTACTTATAGTAGCAGTTTTAAATTAATTTAGTTCAAAGAAGATGAATTTTTACTGTAAGTAAAAGTCTTCATGTTAGTTTACAAGAAACCAATTGTTATATATAGTAAAAGTTTTTGTGTTAGTTTAGTTCAGAGATGATAAATATTTGCTGAAGGCAAAAGGATTTATGTTAGATTAATTCCCAGAAGATAAATTGTTACTGAAAGGAAGAGTTTTTATTTTAGTCCTCAGAAAATCAATTTTTACTGATAGTAACAGTTTTTATGTCAGTTCACAGGATATCATTTTTTACTGATAGTAATAGTTTTTATGCCAGTTTACAAAAGATCAATTTTTACTGATAGTAACAGTTTTTATGTCAGTTCACAGGATATCATTTTTTACTGATAGTAATAGTTTTTATGCCAGTTTACAGAAGATCAATTTTTACTGATGGTAATAGTTTTTGTGTCAGTTTACAAAAGATCAATTTTTACTGATAGTAATAGCTTTTGTGTCAGTTTACAAAAGATCAATTTTTACTGATGATAATAGTTTTTGTGTCAGTTTACAGAAGATCAATTTTTACTGATGGTAATAGTTTTTGTGTCAGTTTACAGAAGATCAATTTTTACTGATGATAATAGTTTTTGTGTCAGTTTACAAAAGATCAATTTTTGCTGATGATAATAGTTTTTGTGCCAGTTTACAGAAGATCAATTTTTACTGATGGTAATAGTTTTTGTGTCAGTTTACAGAAGATCAATTTTTACTGATATTAAAAGTTTAGTTCGTAGAACAGATTAATTAGCAGCAGCTGTTATGTTTGCATATAAACAAGCAGTTTAAAACAAGTTAATTATCTAAAACAGTTTTACCATCCAATATTCCTCAGACTGTGTGTATTGAGACAATGTGATTTTTACTTCGGAGTAAAGTCATTAATTTTGGTAAATAAATGACTATTTTGAAATTTTCGGTAATAAAGATCTTAAAGGCTTATTCTCCCTTTCTTAGGTGTAATAAGCCTAAATCAGACTAAAGCAATATCTTTTTCTTTTCTTAACCGAAGGGGTCCATATTTTTCTGAACTATTTATGATTACTCATATTTGTAGTCAGTTCTTTACAAAGTGTAACAAGCAAATGACGTACATTAATCAATATGATTCAATATGTGAACCCCACTAACTGATACTGAACCGCAAGCTATAGTGTCATTTGTAAAAGAACTGTGAGATTAATTATTAGCATTATGATGAGTCTGTTATAAATTATACTTACATTGTGGTACTTTTTGATGATGGGCCACAGACCATAGCTGCTGGCCTTCAATCACCTTAACGCCTTATAGCTTCAAATGCATACATATTTATATCAATACCGTATTTCATACCCTAAAGTCAGATGCTGTCTTGAACAGTGCTTTGTAATATTGTGGACTTGAATCCTGAGAATGAGAAGCAGGTGCGTCATATTATATTGAAAGATAAGAATACAACCGGTAGCACAAAAAATAAGACTTAAATAAAATCAACAACAACGTGATGATTCCTTCGTTCATTACTCCATAGTTTGTTTTACATCTTCACAACTCATCCATGTACAAGTCCCGCTCACACCTGATGAGTAAAACAGTATTATGTACACTAAGAATTAATCGCACTATATTAAAACGCTAATTACACATTGCTAATAGAGTGGCGTTTCACCGAAAATTCGAACCAAATTTATTATCTATACATTTGGTTCAAAACAACTTCATGACCATTCCACGATGTAATACCATCAAGGGAAGACTCGTCGCTAAAGAAAAATCTTTAAGCTCTTTTCAGAAAGCATATTCGATTAGTAAAGAAACAAAGAGATATAAATCCAGGGAAAATCCAGTTTAAAAGAAGACTGTATAAAACACAACGAATATCATCGACAAGAAAAGAACAACCTACACGTATAAATATGTTAAAACTATCGAACGATCATGTATGGTTACATTAAATAAAACGTTAATTTATATTTTAAGTTCACAGGAGAGATCCTAAGAACCATAAAGAATAAAACCAGTGATCATACCTGTGAAATCTCTTGACTGCGGAACCATGTACTTCTGTGCATTTGTTTTGTTTAAATGTGGTACTGAAAGCCATTGTTATCGGGCAATGGAAGTTCTATAGAAAGTTTGCCAAGATTCGTGACCTAAGATTGACCGTGCCGGACAACACTGTGAACTATAACTATCAAATTTAGAATGATAGAAGAGAGAAGACAGTATGTAAACCAAGAACATCATTTTTTTTATAAAGTACAATTAGCCCTTCATATAGGGTTTGTATCATTTTTATATTATCTACTTGTGACGAATGCCACCTTGTCATAGGTAGGAAAAGGTTGTATAACATGCTTCTGTTCCAATATCATTTTATTATTCAGGATTTTTCTGTAATACCTGCTACACTTTGCAATAGAAAAACTTACTGCTCTACTAGTTTCTCTGTCAACTTAATTTTTATAAATGATCAACGCTTTGCTTGAGGAAGAACTAGTTTGATGACTAGTTATTATTACTTCAGGATAGAACTCAGCGGTCGTGAACATCAGCATTCCTTATTGAGGCCCTATATTTCTCTACTTTAACGGCTATTCTCTTTGATTGATTGTAGACATTGTCACTGGTCAAAGACTAACATGTTTGATATACTTCTGTGTTTTGTTGTGGAAACCAGATATACGGTTCTGAATTAAGAGCATACCTGTAAAACAATGTATTGTTACTTTCAATAGAACTCATTATTATTATTATTGTATTTAAAAACGAGCTAGCTGTACCAGGATACTGCTACTTAATAGATTAATTCAGCCGTATCATGTTACTGTTTAGATAGGAAACTTAACTGTATGATATGTTAATGTTACTTAATATATTTAACCTAGCCGTATCATGTGATGGAAACTATATTTATATTTGATTAGAGAGAAACTTTTAGTTTTCAGTATGACCGTATTTTATGTTACATTTAATAGAGGTTTAGTAATTTACACGTATTTTCCTCTCTAAGAACCTCTTTGTATGAATTTAATTTTACTGGTTTGTAACATTGTGAATGAAATAGCTCAACATGTGTTTTTCAGTTTGATGTCATGCATTTTAAAAATTGGTATTTTTGTTACTAATGGAAATATTTATGATTAAACTTCTAGGATCAGCACATATTATAAACTAACCCTTCTTACACTTAAGTTAATTTCAGTTATTACTAAAACCAATGGCTTGAAAATATTCAACAAAATGTAGCATCATTTTAAAAATTCTGTCAGTTACATACTTGATATTTTTAAGCTTCAATAATATGTTAATGAAGTTTTAACGATTCTAATTACGAACATTAAAACATAAAGTGGTATGAAAATGTTTAACCTTGATCATTACAACATGTATTGAAGATTTACTCGTTAGTTTAACAACCCCAATTGGTCAAAAGATGTTTGAGATTAATTCAAAACCGACTATTAATATATGCTTATGATAGAGGAAATAATAATGCACTTTTTAAAACATAGTTGCTGAGTGTAGAAAAGTTTATCATTAAGAATGGACCAGGATTAAATAAATTTCGTTAACGGGGTAACGATAAATAAGCCAGTGAGAGGCGGCACACAGAAGCCTTAGCAATTAGCTGCTCTTGAAATAAAATATTTTAGTTTTAGATCGATTTATTCAGGACTTACTTTGTGTTACAAAGTTTTATAACCAAAACTCTAAAGACAAGTTGTAAGGAAACGTAATGTGCCTTTATTCTCTTCCAATATTATGTGTTTCCTCCATTTTTTTCTTTAAACTGGATTACTTATAGTGATAATGTCCTTATTGAATCATGACTTACAACTTCTAAATGAGGACATAGTTTTTTTACACGTTATTGTCTTTTACTATGAGCATCATGTTACCGTATTTTACTAAAAATATAGTTGTATCATGTTTCACTATTTTATATTGAGAAATTAGTACTAGTACACGTGAGTTTGCTATACCAAGAATACGGCTATGTCAGATTTCACTGTTTCATGTTACCGTATTTTACTAAGAATATAGTTGTACCAGATTTCGCTGTTTTATATTGAGGGATAAACTGAATCATATTCCTCTTTTTTTCATTGAGACCAAAGCTGTATTACATCTTTCTTATTATTATTGAAAAGGTAACTGTCCTATTGCTAGTGTTTCTGATTGGCGTCGTAGCTGTATTTAAGCTTATTGGTGTCATATAGCTTAATTAGATGTGTTTTTCTTATTTGCAACAGATTTATTCCATTATAACTTATAGTATCTTATAGAAAACCTAGCTGTATTACATATGAAGGAATGTTATAGAAAACCTAGCTGTATTACATATGACGGAATGTTATAGAAAACCTAGCTGTATTACATATGACGGAATGTTATAGAAAACCTAGCTGTATTACATATGAAGGAATGTTATAGAAAACCTAG
>NW_013667359.1:43554-47462 GCF_000517525.1 Limulus polyphemus | reverse complement strand
GCGTATAGAGAAAACACAGGGGTTATTCAATTTTTTGCGTTTTAATGGAAATTCCTATATGTTTATAGGCTCTGACTTTTAAATTGTGTTTGGTTTTGCCAATATAGTAGGCCTTACAGTCTCCACACGTGTAAAGATAGACAAGCCAAGAACAATAAGGAATGGGGAGGAGACCTTTAGTAGGGAAGACATTTTTTTATGAGTGATGTGGACTTAAAAACTAATCTTAAATCCACTTGAGGGTAGTAACGACCAAGTATGCGTTTAAGTTGATTTTTTAAATTTAAGCTTTGTTTGCCAGTATAAGGAAGACACGAGAATATAGTAAATTTAGGTACAGTTGGTATCTTAATTAGATTTGTGAGTTTCTTTGTTAGGAAGGTGTTGGTAATGTTTTCTAATAAGTGTTGTGGATAGCAGTTACGTTTCAGGATGTCATGTTAAAAAGAAATTTCAGAGTGTAGATTAAGATATTAAGAGCTTACAACCTGTGCTCCACATATCTTAATCTACACTCTGAAATTTCCTTATACATGATATTGCTGGTCAGTGAGTCAATGTTCCTTATTAATGATCTAGCTATATATCACGTCACTGTTTTATATTAAGGATCTAGATATACATCACGTCACTGTATCTTATTAATGATCTAGCTATATATCACGTCACTGTTTTATATTAAGGATCTAGCTATACATTATGTCACTGTTTTATATTAATGATCTAGCTATACATCACGTCACTGTATCTTATTAATGATCTAGCTATACATCACGCCACTGTATCTTATTAATGATCTAGCTATACATCACGCCACTGTTTTATATTAAGGATCTAGCTATACATCACGTCACTGTATCTTATTAATGATCTAGCTATATATCACATCACTGTTTTATATTAAGGATCTAGCTATACATCACGCCACTGTTTTATATTAAGAATCTAGCTATACATCACGTCACTGTATCTTATTAATGATCTAGCTATACATCACGTCACTGTTTTATATTAAGGATCTAGCTATACATCACGTCACTGTATCTTATTAATGATCTAGCTATATATATCACGTCACTGTTTTATATTAAGGATCTAGCTATACATCACGTCACTGTATCTTATTAATGATCTAGCTATATATCACGTCACTGTTTTATATTAAGGATCTAGCTATACATCACGTCACTGTCTTATATTAAGGATCTAGCTATACATTACGCCACTGTTTTATATTAATGATCTAGCTATATATCACGTCACTGTATCTTATTAATGATCTAGCTGTACATCATGTTACAGTACCTGATCTAACTGTACAGCATGTTGCAGTACCCGATCTATCTGTACAGCATGTTACAGTCCCCGATCTAGCTCTACAGCATGTTACAGTACCTGATCTAGCTTTGCAGCATGTCACAGTACCCGATCTAGCTTTACAGCATGTTACAGTCCCCGATCTAGCTGTACAGCATGTCACAGTCCCCGATCTAGCTGTACAGCATGTTACAGTACCCGATCTAGCTGTACAGCATGTCACAGTCCCCGATCTAGCTGTGCAGCATGTTACAGTACCTGATCTAACTGTACAGCATGTTACAATACCTGATCTAACTGTACAGCATGTTACAGTACCTGATCTAGCTGTACAGCATGTTACAATACCTGATCTAACTGTACAGCATGTCACAGTCCCCGATCTAGCTGTACAGCATGTTACAGTACCTGATCTAACTGTACAGCATGTTACAATACCTGATCTAACTGTACAGCATGTTACAATACCTGATCTAACTGTACAGCATGTTACAGTACCTGATCTAGCTGTTGCTTATTAATGATATTACTATACAGTGTGTCAGTATTCTGTATACATGATATTTTTGTAAGGCGTGTTATTGTTTTTTATTGATTATTTTTAAGGCGTGTTATTGTTTTTATTGATTATTGTTTAAGACGTGTTATTGTTTTTTATTGATTATTTTTAAGGCGTGTTATTGTTTTTATTGATTATTGTTTAAGACGTGTTATTGTTTTTTATTGATTATTTTTTAAGACGTGTTATTGTTTTTTATTGATTATTGTTTAAGGAGTGTTATTGTTTTTTATTGATGATCTTGCTGTGCAGCGTGTCACAGTTCCTTACTGGTTATCTAGCTGTGCAGTGTATCACTGTCGTTTATCGAGAATTTATATCTGTATCATCTTTTTGACTTCCTCTATACCCTATTAATTACTGTTTGTTTGTTTTTTTCTACCCTGTAGGTTTAGCTTATTCGGAGCTAAGTCATTAGAAGAATGTATTACTAAATTAGATTTGATTTTAAGTAATAATATATATATAAGTTTGTTATCTATAAATTTTCACCTCTGCTCTATGTTATTCGATATATTTGAGATCCTAG
Organism: Limulus polyphemus; assembly: GCF_000517525.1. Lineage (NCBI taxonomy): Eukaryota > Metazoa > Arthropoda > Merostomata > Xiphosura > Limulidae > Limulus > Limulus polyphemus. The sequence continues at coordinate 45,057 of NW_013667359.1, read as the reverse complement.
AACAAACATAGGTTGTCACAATGTAGTTGTATATATATAAAAAATATACGTTTGTCTTTTTCGTTGTTGTTGTTCTGCTTCGCGGTAACTACTACCTCTCTAGTTATAAATTGTTTCTCTACCAAAGTGTCAAAAGTGTAATAGCACATACAGAACGAGATTATATACCCGTGAGGTTACAGTTGCATTTCAGTACTTTAAAAGGAAATGCGTTATTTTGAATCTTATGCAGCAACGTATATACGAGGTGCGAGCAATGGTTCGTGAGTTTTATAACAATGTATTAGGAAATGAACGTTGTTTCCTTCAGCAAATTCATCGAAAAACTCATTTCTTCTTCGCTGTGCAAAAATTCCATTTGTTCTGATTCTGACTTGTTATGATGAAAGTTCGATATTTATATTTCTTGCAAAGTTTACATAGATAGTAAAATCTCCACTTGCGAAAAGTGTCAAATTGATAGCAATTTATTGAGATAATATACTGGTTGTTTACCTCAGTTTTTACAGTTGCTGTTATTGACAGATTTTCTCTTTATTTGTGAAAATTTCGCGCAAAGCTAAGCTTAACCGTTCATCATCGTGAAAAAATAAACTAGAGGTTAGGAATTTAGTCAACGTCACCCACCATCAGCTCTTGGGCTACTCTTGTCTGATCGAACAGTGGAACTTGACTGCCACTCATGTAGTGCACCTACAACCCCAATGTTCATAGTACATTTTTTTCTCTTTTTATTGGGACGCCAATCACAAACACTTTCTTTAATAAGAACACTGATACACCTGTATGAATAAATTTTCACTAAGCAAAAATGGCAGGCTGCTTAGATCGATTTTCAATAAAGCACAATAACACGATGTACAACGATGTCACCAATATAGAACAGTGACATACTGCACAGCAATGCTACCAATATAGAACAGTGACATGCTTCACAGCAATGTTATCAATATAGAACAGTGACATGCTTCACAGCAATGTCACCAATATACAACAGTGACATGCTTCACAGCAATGTTATCAATATAGGACAGTGACATGCTGCACAGCAATGTCACCAATATAGAACAGTGACATGCTTCACAGCAATGTTATCAATATAGGACAGTGACATGCTGCACAGCAATGTCACCAATATAGAACAGTGACATGCTTCACAGCAATGCTACCAATATAGAACAGTGACACAATGTTACCAATATAGAACAGTGACATGCTGCACAGCAATGTTATCAATATAGAACAGTAACATGCTGCACAGCAATGTTACCAATATAGAACAGTGACATGCTTCACAGCAATGTTATCAATATAGAACAGTGACACAATGTTACCAATATAGAACAGTGACATGCTTCACAGCAATGTTATCAATATAGAACAGTGACACAATGTTACCAATATAGAACAGTGACATGCTGCACAGCAATGTTACCAATATAGAACAGTGACATGCTTCACAGCAATGTTATCAATATAGAACAGTAACATGCTGCACAGCAA
>NW_013667359.1:40348-42554 GCF_000517525.1 Limulus polyphemus | reverse complement strand
TGCACAGCAATGTTACCAATATAGAACAGTGACATGCTGCACAGCAATGTTATCAATATAGGACAGTGACATGCTGCACAGCAATGTCACCAATATAAAACAGTGACATGCTGCACAGCAATGTTATCAATATAGGACAGTGACATGCTGCACAGCAATGTTATCAATATAGGACAGTGACATGCTGCACATCAATGCTATCAATATAGAACAGTGTCACTGTTCTATATTGGTAGCATTGCTGTGCAGCATGTCACTGTTCTATATTGGTAGCATTGCTGTGCAGCATGGGTAACATTGCTGTGCAGCATGTTCTATATTGGTAACACTGCTGTGCAGCATGTCACTGTTCTATATTAGTAACAAAGCTACATCATCAATATGGAACAGTGACACGCTGCATGAATTATCGTCACTAAAGAACAAAGACACACAGCACAGAAATATCATCAATAAGGAACAGTAATACGCCGCACATCTAGGTCAGCAGTATGAAAAAGTGCAGTGCTCTTTAACTAGATTTTTATAAAATGTTAATACATTAGATAATCAGACTTTTCGTGAGGATTAATGAGGCTCGAAACAGCGTTAGTTCCTTAACAAGCAACAACAACACGTGAAACTGTTAGGCCTTCAGTAAGAATTATTACACGTGGTACAACATGCTTAACAAGTTACAGTCAAGTTTAACAGAAGTGTGTTTTAAATAAGAGCATGCAAGCGGCATATAAACCACATATCTTCACAATTCTGGCACGTTCACTATCAGATCTCTCCTGCAACGAACAGATTAGTTAAATGTGAAAAATAACATAAAGGACAAATATGTTCCTTTTCCGAATATTGTTTTAAATTAAATAATGTTAGCTTTTTAATTTTTTATACTTATAATCGAACGATTCCTGTATGACTTAACTTAGCTTGTTGTGGTATGTAATCGTTACAGTTTTTCATATTTAGGTTTATCCTTATAGCTACTTGAAAATTGTCATGGTGCTTCTCTGAAGCCCTATGTGTTATTTAATATATTTATGTTCCTCTTGGAGGAAAACTCTGTGTCCCCAAATCAACGTTTTCAGCATCTAACACTAGATAACAACTGCGACCCTGTCCGTTGAGAATAATTTGCACTGTAAGTGGACAAAATTTGGGGCTAACGAAAAATCATTAACTTTTGAAAGCCGTTCTTTTGACCTTGACAGCTTTTGTTCGTATTTAGTTATCTATACAAAATATTTAAACACTTAACGTCAGAAACAAACGATAAACGTCAAATATAACAGCTTTGACTGTTTGTTGTTAAGAGCAAAGCTGCACAATGGGTACGCCACGGGTATTGAAATCTGGTTTTTAGTGTTATAAGCTTTCAGGACCCGGCATGGCCAGATGGTTAGGGCGCTCGACTCACAACTTGCGGGTCGCTGGTTCGAATCCCCGTCACAACAAACATGCTCGCTTTTTCAGCCGCGGGGGTTTCATAATGTGACGGCCAATCTCACTATTCGTTGATAAAAGAGTAACCCAAGAGTTGGCGGTGGGTGGTGATGGCAGCTACCTTCCTTCTAGTCTTACACTGCTAAATTGGGGACGGCTAGCGCAAATACCCCTCGTGTAGCTTTGCGCGAAAGTCATAACAAACAAATAATAAGCTTTCAGACTTACCGTTGAACCACTGGGGAGGGGGGCAATGTAATAGCAATCAAATGCGAAACGAGTGAGTAGGCAAAGTCTAAACAAGTGTTTGCATTCTTGATATTTTGTGGAAGTTGATTGTCTTTCTTCTATTGATTAAGATGACATTAATGCTCAAGTCCTCTAGATTACAGATGATGTAGAATATTAAAAACTTAAAAATTAGCTTATGGAAATAGCAGAACCAATTTGGGTTATGTTTTTACAAGAAAACGTTATTTTTAGAGAGAGAGAGATTTCAGGGTGTATTTGATCATAGATTAAAACAATTTTGATAAATAAATTTTGTTTGTTTGAAGTTAAGCAGAAAGCTACACAATGGGCTATCTGTGCTCTGCCCACCACGGGTATCGAAACATATACAACATATACAACAGTAGCACGAGCTTCACACTTCTCACACAGACGTCTGTAAAAAGAAAAACGCGTGGAGAGGCAATAACCAATACAGAGGCTCGTGAAATCTTCGTTACTAGAATACTTACACAATTATAGGGCCATTCTTAGATTGATC
>NW_013667359.1:34387-39985 GCF_000517525.1 Limulus polyphemus | reverse complement strand
CTTATGGTAAGTTGAAAACCTCTTTAAGGATTGGTAAAATATCAGTTTTGTCAGTACACGCTGATTTGACTACAGTATTTGTGGTCTTTTTTCCGGTGATGGCAGAAAAGCACAAAATCTGAATGAATTCAGATGACAAAGAATAATTACCAATCATTAGTGATATCGAAGACAATAGGATGAGAAAAGACAAAAGGTGATTCCAATTTTATAAATTTTGTAAATCCTACATTAAGATCCTTGACAAAATTCCGGTTGGTAGGGCGTGAGGAATAGGTACGACATAAATATATTTGATGTGTAAGAGAAGGGAAAACAAAGCGAAAGTCTAAAAGATGGTAACAAAGTGTTGTCAGAGTGAGATTCATCAGTCCTTTATAAATCGAAACCCAACAACGATAAAAGGGTTGTGGAACCACATCAACAAAAGCCGAGGAGAGAAGTCAACTGGAAGAAGTTGGAAAGAGAGTAAGTTTCCTTGTTTTGATATTGAAGGTGGTTGAGTTAATTCTTACTTGTTGTAAATTGTGATTCATTGTTTAAGAGTACAGAATTAACGCTAGCATGGATAAAAATATTAAACTATTGACAGATGGTAAGTTAATGTAGAGAACTGGGTATAACATATAGAGCAGTTGGGAAAAAGTTACGTGAATATTTAATGAGGTAGGAGTCACAAAAGATTATTTTTCTAATCTTGAGCTTAGTAGAAATACAGGAACATCCGGTGGTGTTCATGATGACGATTTAGTATTTTCAAGATATAGTTAGATATGAAATACTAGAAAATAAGAGTTGAGAATGAGCTTTTGGAAACAGAAGTAAAGAAGACACATTTAAAGCATGAGATACAAGATAGGCATAAGCAGAGAGAATTCGAGTTAATGATGAGTGAAACAGGTGGTAATTCTAGCTATATGACTGGCAGGCTTGAAAGAAGCGTCAACTTGCCTAAATTTGGCGAAAGCGATACAGATGTATTTTTTATGCTTTTTTCTTTTTGAGTAGTAGAATGACAATCCAAGGATATGGTGGGGAATTTACTTCCTGCGTTATCTGGAAAAGCATTAACAGAATACAATGATCTTGGAAGCACAGATGAACTAAAGTATGATATAATGAAATCAACTATTTTCGAGATGTACGAGTTAAGTTCAGAGACTAATGACACACAGTTCAGAGAGTTAGATAAAATATCAAATGAGACATTTCAAGACTGCATGAGTTGTTAGTTAAACAGATCGAAGGATCTAACTGTACTGGAGACACCGACAAGATTGTAGACGTGATGTTACAAAAGCAAATCTTATCAAAATTGCCAACATTGTTAGTAATCTAGTTAAAAGATAGGAAGGTAGCAAAAGTCCGTGAGACAGTGACGTTAGCAGATGAATGTGTAGTGAGGGGGAAATATAATGAGTTGAAAGTAGAAGAAAATCAAAGTAGTAGAACTACTTACCACAAACAAATGAAACAGGATCAATGTTCCTCGAGAACTGTAAGGATAACCTTTTCTAGGATCAATACTCCCCGAGATCTGTAAGGATAACCTTTTCTAGGATCAATACTCCCCGATAACTGTAAGGATAACCTTTTCTCTGAATGATTATGTAATGTGCTGTGTTGAAAATAGAGAAAAAAATTCAAATAAATATTTAAAAGAAGTGATAACAAACGAGCAAGCCGGAACTGCGTTAGGGGATACTAGTAGGTGGAAAACTCTTGTGAGAAGACAGTTACCAAACGATAATCAACTCACAGGTGATATATTAGGTCTAATTGGGTTAAGCAACACAGCAGGAGGGGTTCAGCATACTGTACCACTATCCACGGTCACATTGATATGTTGAGCTTTCGATGGCACAACAGTCGCAAGGTGTGTGTGTGGAAAGGGGGGTAGATAGTATCCCTCGTCCGGTTTGGTTTTTTTGTTGTTGTTGTTATGAGGTATAAACTTCCAGGATGTAAAATACAGCATTAACAGTGGTAACAAGTAGCCAACGTAGTCAAGTAAGAAATTAGATTAAGAAAAAAACCTTTGAGCAGAGGTAAGGCTTAGTGAGGAAATAATAAAGATACTGAACAATTTCTAACTGCAGTTAGGGTAGGAAATACGATCGAGAACAAATTATGAAAACAACAGTTAAAAGATGAAAGTTTGGATAAATGCCGCAGTGAAGAAATGATACAGGAACTAAACTAGGGTGATAGGTGGTAGGGATCAAACAGTACTCCGAAAAGAGTTATTGAGTTTGGGCATAATGTAATTTTGGCTGGTCGTTTAGGTGTAGCTAAAGCGAAAGATAGCAGTAGTAAAAATTACTATTGGCCGCATATGTTTGGAAGTTTAGAAACTTGTGTAAAGAGCTGTACAGCCATCTGAAAGTAAAAGTCCCAGTGGTTAATTTACCAGTTATAAGTGAACACCTCAGTTCAGTAATGCCGATATCCTATCACTTTCAATGACAGAGCAAGGGAATAAGTATATTCCGACAGTAGTTGATTCTGTCATTGTAGAACTGTGTACACGTAGAAACAGTAACACTAGATTCCGACAGTGGTTGATTCTGTCATTGTAGAACTGTGTACACGTAGAAACAGTAACACTAGATTCCGATAGTGGTTGATTCTGTCATTGTAGAACTATGTACATGTAGAAACAGTAACACTAGATTCCGACAGTGGTTGGTTCTGTCATTGTAGAACTGTGTACATCTAGAAACAATAACACTAGATTCCGATAGTGGTTGATTCTGTCATTGTAGATCTGTGTACACGTAGAAACAGTAACACTAGATTCCGATAGTGGTTGATTCTGTCATTGTAGAACTGTGTACACGTAGAAACAGTAATACTAGATTCCGATAGTGGTTGATTCTGTCATTGTAGAACTGTGTACATGTAGAAACAATAACACTAGATTCCGACAGTGTTTGGTTCTGTCATTGTAGAACTGTGTACATGTAGAAACAGTATCACTAGATTCCGACAGTGGTTGGTTCTGTCATTGTAGAACTGTGTATATGTAGAAACAGTAACACTAGATTCCGACAGCGGTTGATTCTGTTATTGTAGAACTATGTACAAGTAGAACAGTAACACTAGATTCCGACAGTGGTTGGGTACATAGTTCTACAATGACAGAAATGTAGAAACAGTAACACTAGATTCCGATAGTGGTTGATTCTGTCATTGTAGTACTGTGTACATGTAGAAACAGTAATACTAGATTCCGACAGTGGTTGGTTCTGTCATTGTAGAACTATGTACATGTAGAAACAGTAACACTAGATTCCGATAGTGGTTGATTCTGTCATTGTAGTACTGTGTACATGTAGAAACAGTAACACTAGATTATACGAAAGCTGAGAAAATAGCGGCAGTGTTTATAATGATATTCACATAATTTCGTTTCCTAAAAATCCGTTTTAGATTTAGGTAGCAATTTCCAATCGAAAATAATGCATGGATTACGGAAGACCACAGGAGTAGACCCCAAACAAATGGGACAATTAAGACCATGTTAAGAGTAATTATACAATAGAATTATGTTGTCTTTTATTTGCATACTGAGAAGTCCCCTATAGGGAATATAAGTTAAGGGTCCATGAGATATATGAAAAATAAGTTTGTCTAGTGACAAAGCAGAGTCACGAAATGTGCTAGTATATGTGACCAGCTAGAAGCAAAAGTTAGAAAAGGGGCAGAAGTTAGCGGCTAAAGCTACTTAGGAGATTAATGATAAGCAAAAGCCTTGCCATGTTAAAAATGCTAGATAAACAAAAGTGAACTTAAGGTAAATTGGTTGGTTGCAGTACTGGACTCAGTACTCTAAAACATTTTATCAGCAAGGTGGATTGGCAAGTTGTAGGAGCTAGAGAAGTATCTGGGCGGATCCTGGGGGTCCAGACCCCCCCTTTCATCAGAATTCCAAAATTTTAATACTTGTCTTTGGTTTAGTCTGACGGTTCAAATGTTTTGATTCCATTTATAGTCGAAATGATGAAAAAATATTTGTTGATTTTTAATACGCCTGTGACGTCTAAACCCCCTTCTTAAATTCCTGGAAACACCTCATGTAAATATACTTAAGTCATGTTACACTAGAGAAGCACCTGAAACTTGTGTGATGGCCTGTTTAACGGCTGGTAGAAATAAGAGTGAACATAAAACTATTTTGGATCCTTATGAGCAGAAAGGCACGTTAAAAGTTTTAAAACAACAGGAGGAAGTGCGTGAGGTTAAGAAAATGTGTTTGACATTAAGTCGGGGCAAACCTGGTTAATTAAGCATTTGATAAAATAGCCTCTAATATTGCGACATAAGAACCCCCCCAAAAAATGATTGCTATACCATTTGATGAGAGTTCTGAAAGCTGAAATAGAGAAATCGTAAAAGAAGGAAAAATTAGGAAATATTCAAAGTTTTGTGTATCGGCTGTAGTGTTAATACCTAAGATTGATAGTGTAAAGTTACGTACTGGCCTGTGGAAGTTAAATACAGTTACTATCACTGATTGTTACCCGCTACTTCACATGGAGGATATGATAAATGGAGTTAGTCAAGCACAGTATATTAATATAATTGATTTATCAAAAGTTTAATTCCAAGTTGAGTTATAGGAAGAGGATAAAGAGAAAACAGCATTTTCCAGTCCTTATGGATTATTTGAGTTTAATATAATACCCATGACGTAAGCTTATATCATCCATCTTCAATAGACAATGGCTAGCAGAAACTATCTCTCATCAGTAAACTCAGACTAGGTCAAACCCACTCTTATACCAAAACTAGGGGAAAATACCATTTATGGTTAATACACCCAAGCCAACCAACATCATTAAACCGGGATTAGGTAAAACTACTTCTCCTCAATAAACCCAGACTAGGTCAAAACAACCTTTAAACCAAAGTTAAACAAAATCATTTATACTCAATAAACCAGAGGCAGCTCCCACCATTAAACCGGGATTAGGCAAAACTACCTGTCCTCAGTAAACCTAGTCTAGGCTGAAATTATGTACTAGATTTGATTCATTTTCAAGATATTGTTATTATCATTATTTAAGTAAAATGGACATAATAATTGAAAAACATACTCTGAAGAAATTATATTATGTAATATTTTCATTTACATATTAAGCTATTTACTATAGGAAAATACTTCATGAACTCATCCTCCTCATATTGTCAATTGCAAATCTATAAAGGTTAAAAGTAATAAAAATAATGGTTAAACATAATTGTAGATAGAAAAGGTACTGTTGTAATCTCTATTTTTAATCTCGACGTTTCTAGATATCTTTACTGTTGTTTAGCTAGAAGTTTAACGTAACGTGAGGGGCGTGGCTTTCATGTCTGGAGATTTCTCCAAAGCTTTTGAAACAATATGAGTTATGTATATATAAAATACAGGATAAGGGAAAAGGTTTGATTGAGTCTGTTATTGTGAGTTGTTGAGTTAGTGTGCTTGTTAATTAGTTAATAAGTGATAAAAGTATGAAGAAGTTAATCTGTTTAGGTTTGTTTGTTCGTTTTTGAATTTCGCGCAAAGCTATACGAGGGCTATCTGCGCTAGCCGTCCCTAATTTAGCAGTG
>NW_013667359.1:27878-33944 GCF_000517525.1 Limulus polyphemus | reverse complement strand
AACGAATAGTGGGATTGACCCTTACATAATAACGCCCCCACGGCTGAAAGGGCGAGCATGTTTGGTGGGACGGGGATTCGAACCCGCGACCCTCAGATTACGAGTCGAGTGCCCTAGCCACCTGGCCATGCCGGACACATCTGCTTAGGACTTTGAACTTTGAGTTTGTGTTTCGATGAAGAAATAGTTAACAATTAGAAAGTTAGTGGAATTTCTTTTAGACGTAGTTTATTTGCAAAGCTAGGCCTATCAGCAAATGTTAGTCTTATAAATCGTTTTTACTATCGTTAAGTATTATTTTTTACTCGATCAACCACAAAAGCTCGTCCAATAATACAAAATCATTACAACAATACATACTTCCTGGTAAAAAATGTATTCAGAATAGAACTGTGTGATGAATACATATAAACATCTTTAGGGAAAATATAAAATGTTCTCAAAAGTATCGAATTAAGCGCTTAATGCACACTAATTTTTTTAGAAAGTAAGAAAAACATTTTACTGCATATAACTGACTACCAAATACACTGAAAGGTCCTTAAAGAAAGTAAACAGTTATTCAGTATATTGCACTAACATTGAATATATACAAACGTTTTTTAGCGAAAGTATATAACGTGTTCAAATATGTTGAAGCATATATGCTGAATACATAAAAGATCATAAGGAAAGTAATGAAGATGGTTGAAAATAATCAAATGAATGCAAAATACAAATATACGTCTTTAGAGAAAGAAATTATATTCAGATTCGTTTAATTGTACGCTGAATGTGTATAAACATCATTAACGAAAGTTAAGAAAAATAGAATACTTAGAAGTATTGAATTGAATACTGAATACGCAAAGTTAGAGAAATGTTGTATTCATAAGACTCATTAATCTTTTCATAGCTTCAGAAAAGGTATTAAACCTCCACACGTTTGATTTTAATCAAATATGAAAGTATAGAGCATAAGTTCTTGATATTTAAAGTAGAGTGCATACGTTCCTGATATTTAAAGTAGTGTGCATAAGTTCTTGATATTTAAAGTAGAGTGCATAGTTCTTGATATTTAAAGAAAAGTGCATAATAAGTTCTTGATATTTAAAGTAGAGTGCATAAGTTCTTGATATTTAAAGTAGAGTGCATAAGTTATTGATATTTAAAGAAAAGTGCATAACAAGTTCTTGATATTTAAAGTAGAGTGCATAAGTTCTTGATATTTAAAGTAGAGTGCATAATAAGTTCTTGATATTTAAAGTAGAGTGCATAAGTTATTGATATTTAAAGAAAAGTGCATAACAAGTTCTTGATATTTAAAGTAGAGTGCATAAAAAGTTATTGATATTTAAAGTAGAGTGCATAATAAGTTCTTGATATTTAAAGAAGAGTGCACAATAAGTTCTTGATATTTAAAGTGGAGTGCTAAAGTTCTTGATATTTAAAGTAGAGTGCATAAGTTCTTGATATTTAAAGTAGAGTGCATAAGTTATTGATATTTAAAGTAGAGTGCATAATAAGTTCTTGATATTTAAAGTAGAGTGCATAAGTTCCTGATATTTAAAGTAGAGTGCATAAGTTCTTGATATTTAAGGTAGAGTGCATAGTTCTTGATATTTAAAGTAGAGTGCATAATAAGTTCTTGATATTTAAAGTAGAGTGCATAAGTTCTTGATATTTAAGGTAGAGTGCATAGTTCTTGATATTTAAAGTAGAGTGCATAATAAGTTGATATTTAAAGTAGAGTGCATAATAAGTTCTTGATATTTAAAGTAGAGTGCATAAGTTCTTGATATTTAAAGTAGAGTGCATAAGTTCTTGATATTTAAAGTAGAGTGCATAATAAGTTCTTGATATTTAAAGTAGAGTGCATAAGTTCTTGGCATTTAGGTAGAGTGCATAAGTTATTGATTTTTAAAGTAGAGTGCATAAGTTATTGATATTTAAGGTAGAGTGCATAAGTTCTTGATATTTAAAGTAGAGTGCATAAGTTATTGATATTTAAAGTAGAGTGTATAATAAGTTCTTGATATTTAAAGTGGAGTGCATAAGTTCTTGATATTTAAAGTAGAGTGCATAAGTTATTGATATTTAAAGTAGAGTGTATAATAAGTTCTTGATATTTAAAGTAGAGTGCATAAGTTATTGATATTTAAAGTAGAGTGTATAATAAGTTCTTGATATTTAAAGTAGAGTGCATAAGTTCTTGATATTTAAAGTAGAGTGCATAAGTTCTTGATATTTAAAGTAGAGTGCATAATTTCCTGATATTTAAAAATTAATATTTTTCATTTAATTTTTTTGTAAAAGCCGAAATAAGGCTGACATGGAATAGAACTTTAGGAAACTTAACCCCCGCTATAAGGGAAAGGAAAATGATTCTGTGGTTTTCGGATCAATCGATTTTATCTTCAGAAAAAAAAAAGGAAGGAAGGAAATATAAACCATCCGATTCAGTTCCAAATACCATACGGGTTGTTAGTTCGATAGCATTTATATATATATATATAGATATACATAAAAAATCCTTAAAAAAATAATTATATAGAATAGGCAATAAACGATGCTACCATATCAACAAAGGAAAAGAGAAAATCTAGATGGGTTTGTAGGAATGTTGGTTTATTCTTGGTTAATACGGAAAAATTAGTTATAAGAGAGACGTCCCAGAATAATGATTTCAATTACATTGACGATGACGATTTGCACTGTGTAATACTAGTTTACACAAGAAGTATCGCTAAATGTATCCCATGAAAAGTAAAGATTATTCCCTCATTCTTTGATAAACAAGAATAGAACAAAAAACGCTGAAGTACGATTTGTCCAATATTTCGTCTTTACGTCATTACACGGAGATACTATGGTGAAAGAAATAGTGTTGAAGAAAGAAGACTCACTCTAAAATTAAAGTCCAGCTTATAATTCATAGAAATATCAAATCAAACACCACTTTCTCTCCAAGATATAATATTAACTGTTATTGTCTGTCATGTTCTATTCAACACCACTTTCTCATGGTGTAATCCCCTGATATTTGGATAGAAATTAAAGCTGTCGTCCCAAGAGAACAGATCTATTCTATTATATACTCGGCTCTTTCAGGATGAAGGGCCATAAATGTGAATTAGGAAAAGTAATGAACAATGCATAAAATAAAAATTTGCTGAAATTGTGGAAGAAAAAATTAAATACTATGTATGTGTTTATATATCTTTTCAACCTTCATAAAATAATATGTATGTGTGTGTGTGTGTGTTTATATATCATTTCAAGCTTCATAAAATAATATGTGTGTGTGTGTTTATATATCTTTTCAAGCTTCATCAAATAATATGTGTGTGTGTTTATATATCTTTTCAAGCTTCATAAAATAATATGTGTGTGTGTGTGTGTGTTTATATATCATTTCAAGCTTCATAAAATAATATGTGTGTGTGTGTTTATATATCTTTTCAAGCTTCATAAATAATGTGTGTATGTTTATATATCTTTTCAACCTTCATTGAATAATATGTATGTGTGTGTTTATATATCTTTTCAACCTTCATTTTTTTAAACATAGATTAATTACATGACTGAAAAATGACAAAGCTATGGTCTGAAACGTTACTTGTCACATGCTTGAGAAATGACAAAGCTATGATCTGATTGGTTACTTGTCACATGGTTGAGAAATGACAAAGCTATGGTCTAAAACGTTACTTGTCACATAGTTGAGAAATGACAGAACTGTGATCTGAAACGTTAATTGTCACATGGTTGAGAAATGACAAAGCTATAAGCTGAGAGGTTACTTGTCACATGGTTTAGAAATGACAAAGCTATGGTCTGATAGGTTACTTGTCACATGGTTGAGAAATGACAAAGCTATGATCTGAAACGTTACTTGTCACATGGTTGAGAAATGACAAAGCTATGATCTGAAACGTTACTTGTCACATGGTTGAGAAATGACAAAGCTATGAACTGAAAGGTTACTTGTCACATGGTTGAGAAATGACAAAGCTATGTTCTTAGAGGGTACTAAGCGCAGCTCAAATGACAAAACGTGTTGACAAACATTCACTCTTTTCCCATCTTAGGCATGACAAATTTATCATAGTTTGAGATCCAGTGGTGTTGTTAGTTGGTTGTTCAAATTTGGTTTTAAATTTCAAATAGGGGAAATTTCTTTTTCCTTAACGGTCAATCATCTGTGGCCGAATCTATTATTATGAACCCTTCAAATGATACAAAACTGAAACCCAGAATATACGTTCCAGCTATTCATCAAACAAGCGCGTAACTCACTGATTGCTCTCCGGTGGCTCAGAGGCAAGTCGGAGGGCTTAAAACGCTAAAACATCGAGCTTCGAGGCCCGCGGTAGTCAGACCACGGATAGCCCATTATGTAGCATTGTGCTTAACAAAAAAGAAACAAACAAACTCCGTGATTATACGTACAGGAAACAAGAGTTGGAGGCCGATCAAGGAACAGGCCTATCACTGCAAAAAACAACAACAAATAAACAATCAAGGAACAGGCCTATCACTGCAAAAAACAAACAAACAAATAAACAAAAAAACACTCGATCGACAAGGAACGAAATGTTATCATGAGACGTATAGCTTATCAGAGCTCTAAACTGTCAGCGTGTTCTGTGAAAACGGGGTACGAACCATGAATTATTACATTTACAGTCGTACATGTTAACCACTAGGCCACGACCAATTCCTAAGAGAAAATAGGGTAAGTAAAAGCAACAGAAAGCTATTACTGTTTTCTATATGTTTATTAAAATATATGTTGACAACAATAATATTATAAAATAAATCACACTGAATATAAGCTAGTGGCATTATTATAGACGTATATTGTCTGTCATGCAGAATAGACCAATAAATCTGTAGCAATAACTTATTTGTTTAACTAATGATCCAAATCAGTAGAGTTACTAAAACACTGTTTAGTGTTCGTAAATCAAAACTGATTTATTTTAATAGTTCTTGGTTTTACTTCGTGTTTATTTATTGTTAATCCGATTTTGTTCATTATTAATGTTATATCTCATCTTTATTAGAACTTCATATATAATCTATGATAATTGAATGAAAGCGGAAATGGCGATGTTAATAAATACCTTCAAGCAAACTTCAATTAAAATTATGAAATTTATTAAACAAATGTTATTAATGCTTCCACTTTTAATTGTTTATTAATTCATTATTCAAGCCTAACAAATGTGATTATTATTATTACCTTTGACTACCTATTAATATTTGTCAACACCATTCTAAGCTTATTCGAGTTTTAAACTATATGCTCATCAATCGTTGAATACTGTTATATGTCTTTGTTGTGTCTCATTGTTCTTTGGTAAACATATTTCATTTATCGCTTAATGTCATTGTCTATTGCCTAAGCGACTTCTGTTGACACGAAAGTTTTAATAACCCGAACTATTTCGTGTCTGTAGACACTTTTTACTTTATAATGCTAATTGCAAATATTAAAAATATTTCAGTTAAGATTAATTCTCATCCTTAAACTTTTAATTGTAGAAGTTTTATTTGACATTTTCCCAATCAGCTCTTGTGACCTTAAAATCAGTTGTTTCAATGTTTCTCTATCTCTGGTAGTTTTTTCGTTACAGTTATAAAATTAACATTGTACAAAGTATATGATATAATACCTGAAAAAAAAAAGACACGAAACCCAAACATTTGGAGTAAATACTTACTCTTTCGTTGGCCTTACTTTGTATAGCTTTGTGCTTCATAAATAACAATAACAATCGTTAGCGTATTTTATTTCTTATTTTTAGTTGTAGGCCTATTGCTTTGAAATTGAAAGTTTTTTTTTTAAAGTAGGTTAGATTCCTATTTAAAAAATACATACTTAGAAATAATCAACACCTAAAATAAACTATTGTCAGAAGCTTTTGTATTTTAGTAATTTAAGAATATTTGTTTTCTGAGTGACATTAACCTTGCTGAGCAAAAACCTCAAAACACAAAAACTAAAGATAAAAATAGTTTTATTCAACTACATAATAAAGACAATATTTGAGAGAAATCTGTTTAAAAGTAAACTTAGAA
>NW_013667359.1:24035-27023 GCF_000517525.1 Limulus polyphemus | reverse complement strand
TTACTCACCATCTACACACACATTATTGTTCCGTAACGTTGTCACTCTCTTTTATATACCAGACTACCCTATATCTAGTAAATGCTAGAACATTCGCCAAGGTACAGGATAGTTCTAGGAACGTGGCGTGACACTAGTCATGTTTACTTCGCTGACGCAACAATACTCTAATCCCTTGTAGTGATGGTATACGACGAGACACACATTCGGCATGTAATGCTGTTTGAATACAAGAAGGGAAACAACGCCTCTGTAGCCACAAATAATATCAAAGAAGTTTATGGAAATGTTTTGAACGTTCGTAAGTGTGAACGATGGTTCAGAAAATTTCGTTTAGGTGATTTTAGCCATGGAAACTGTGATAGTAGGGGGCCGACATGTTGAAACTGATATTGATGCTCTGAAAACGCTTGTTGAGTCTAACCCAAGGTAACACACTCATGAAATGGCCTTGAAATTACATGTCTCTCATGAAACATTACGTAAACAACTAAGGAATATGGGAAAACTCCATAAAGAAGGTGTTTGGGTGCCTCACGAACTCTCTGATGATCATCGTTTCCAACATGTGAACGTTGCTTCGTCTCTTCTGGCGCGTAATGCACGTGAACCATTTTTGGACAGAATTGTCATCTGTGATGAAAAATGGATTCTCTATGTGAATATTAAACGCCAAAAACAATGTATCAGTCCTAGACAAAATCCGCTTTCGACCCCCAAATCTTGACTCCTTCCGCAGAAAATGATATTTTACATTTGGTGGGAATATACAAAGTGAATATACGGGGTCTTTATTACCTTATGATGTATTGTACAATGACATAATATTGTAATTATAACTGTATTTTATAGAACAAGTGAATATACGGGGTCTTTTTGACCTTATGGACAAAAACATGGACAAAATATTTATTGGAGGGGGACAGTTTTTTTTTTTTCTCTGGGCCCTTTGTACTGTGGTTATGGCATGTCTGACATTGCATGTCTGAAACTAAGTAGTCATGATGCCACGGTTAGGAAAAACATATTAAGTAAATTTAGTTTTATAAATCGATTATTTTGAGTGTCTAACATTTAATACTATTCTAAATTTCATTCTACAATGAAAGTAATTATAACGCGCAACGTCAGATCTCAGGATCAACAGGAAATAAGAAAAAACTTTTAATTGTTTTAAGTATATTTGTAAAGTAAAAGAAACTGCTGTGTGGCTCTTTCTCTTATTTCGGAAACTCGCCACTTAAGTTGTTATTCTGTTAGTTTCTAGAAGTATAAATAATCATACGTATATTGTAATTTCGAGAGTTTTAACCTAAATACTAAAAACAACATTCCTTTAACTGATTTCAACAGAAGAACGTCTCACTCGTTCAACTGCAGTGGTATGGCACTAGTGCATATTACTAGAACAGTGGATGTTATTTTCTAACAAGACACATCTTAGTCATGCTGGTGAGAGGCAGCATCACCGTTTCCCAGTCTTAAACTGCTTTATATAAACAGCTTTAAGTTTGGTTTATGGATCCCAAAAGTATGTTTTACACTCCCTGGTAGAATAACACTACTGGGGTATAATTCAAAAACAGTGGATATTTTCACTCTAAGTCAGATATCGCTTAAGCATGTATGCTACAAGGAAATAACACCGTTTACCAGGTTTTATCTTTTACTCACAAATCATAGCGCAAGAAGAATGACAATATAGCACATAATTATGTTTTAAATATGATATGACCGGAACCAATTACGTGTAAACAAGGTTTCAATATACAAATATATCAGTGTTTTTAATAATACACGTTATGCTACGAAACAAATGAAACGAGTAGAGATGTTCGCTAACTCTCACGTGAGGTTAAGTGTTTTTCGCGCTTTCTCAAAATGTTAAACATTTGGCACAAACCACGGTTTCCCAAAAAATGTAATACAATAAATGTAATGTAATGAATGTCAGAAATAAGCAAGAACGCTGATATGTCGGAAATTACATTAGTGATTTATATTTATTGCGTTTATAATATTCTTGAAAGCCATGTTTAAAATCGCTACATTGTTCTTCCGTAGAGCCCCTAGTAGCACAACGGTATGTCTGCGGATTTACAACGCTAGAATCTGGGTTTCGATACCCGTGGTGGGCAGAACACAGATAACCCATTGTGTAGCTTTGTGCTTAATTACAAACAACAGCAATCTTCAGTAGCTAAAATAAACAAAGAGGTGGTTTATTGACGCAAGGCTGCAAGGCCATCTGCCCCAAATATGTAAGAACATAAACACATATAAAATGTACAAAAATGAAATCAAATAAATTGCAAGCTAAAAAAGAAAGTAAATTAAAATTAAGTGCATAAGGCGAAGTCCATTTGTTTTCTTGTATTTTTGAAAATTAAATTTAAAATGGCCCCTAAATTATTGAAAACAAATTATCAGTATGGTTGTTGTTACCATTTCTCACAGCACTTCGCACTTTCTAAAGGATAACATCATTCGAGACGAGTTGGATAAATTACCTTTTTTTCACATCGATGGTGAAATAGTAAGACATATAAAACAGTAGCACGAGTTTCACACTTCTCACACAGACGTCTGTAAAAAGAAAAACGCGTGGAGAGGCAATAACCAATACAGAGGCTCGTGAAATCTTCGTTACTAGAATACTTACACAATTATAGGGCCATTCTTCGATTGATCTGGAAGATTATTTGTTTATTTGTAATTATGCACGAAGCTACACAACGGGCTATCTTTGCTCTGCCCACCACGGGTATCGAAACCCGGTTTCTAGCGTTGTAAGTCCGCAGATATACCACTGTGCCACTGGAGGGGGGGGGCAATCTGGAAGAGCTTATTATTTTGTAACTAATCTCAAAATTCCTAACTGGCACAAAGTCTCTCCCTTATGGTAAGTTGAAAACCTCTTTAAGGATTGGTAAAACATCAGTTTTGTCAGTACACGCTGATTTGACTACAGTATTTGTGGTCTTTTTT